>NW_026878822.1:0-24858 GCF_032173495.1 Musca vetustissima | reverse complement strand
TCCACCCCCACATGAATTTGAAATAAAGCAATAATAGAAAAATCTAATTAAAAGAAATTACAACAACATCATCATATCTGCAAATGAACAACAACAACTACTACAAATTACAATTGTAATAAATGTCTACGTTAATTGTTTTAATTTTTTTTCGGAACGTATTCAACTCGGTACAACAGTAGCATCATCACATCACATTGCAACAGCAGCAGCAGAAATAACAACAACACTAGTAGCAGCAACAACAACAATTACAAATTAATAATAAACAACAAGCAACTAATAAAAAAAGTTTTATTACAAATTAAGGTGAGTATAGGCCGAAGAACAACAACAACATTTTTATCAATTTTTTTTGAAACCTTACAAGCATGGAGTTTTTTAAAAATATTTTTTAAAGGCCATCGATAGGCGTAGATTTAAAAAAACTTAAGTACCAACACCAATAGGCATGGATTTTTTAAAGAATATTTTTAAGGCCATCAATAGGCGTGGATTTTTTAAAGAATATTTTTAAGGCCATCAATAGGCGTGGATTTTTTAAAGAATATTTTTTAAGGCCATCAATAGGCGTGGATTTTTTAAAGAATATTTTTTAAGGCCATCAATAGGCGTGGATTTTTTAAAGAATATTTTTTAAGGCCATCAATAGGCGTGGATTTTTTAAAGAATATTTTTAAGGCCATCAATAGGCGTGGATTTTTTAACGAATATTTTTTAAGGCCATCAATAGGCGTGGATTTTTTAAAGAATATTTTTAAGGCCATCAATAGGCGTGGATTTTTTAAAGAATATTTTTTAAGGCCATCAATAGGCGTGGATTTTTTAAAGAATATTTTTTAAGGCCATCAATAGGCGTGGATTTTTTAAAGAATATTTTTTAAGGCCATCAATAGGCGTGGATTTTTTAAAGAATATTTTTTAAGGCCATCAATAGGCGTGGATTTTTTAAAGAATATTTTTAAGGCCATCAATAGGCGTGGATTTTTTAAAGAATATTTTTAAGGCCATCAATAGGCGTGGATTTTTTAAAGAATATTTTTTAAGGCCATCAATAGGCGTGGATTTTTTAAAGAATATTTTTTAAGGCCATCAATAGGCGTGGATTTTTTAAAGAATATTTTTTAAGGCCATCAATAGGCGTGGATTTTTTAAAGGCCATCAATAGGCGTGGATTTTTTACAAAATATTTTTTAAAGGCCATCAATAGGCGTGGATTTTTTAAAGAATATTTTTTAAGGCCATCAATAGGCGTGGATTTTTTAAAGAATATTTTTAAGGCCATCAATAGGCGTGGATTTTTTAAAGAATATTTTTAAGGCCATCAATAGGCGTGGATTTTTTAAAGAATATTTTTTAAGGCCATCAATAGGCGTGGATTTTTTAAAGAATATTTTTTAAGGCCATCAATAGGCGTGGATTTTTTAAAGAATATTTTTTAAGGCCATCAATAGGCGTGGATTTTTTAAAGAATATTTTTTAAGGCCATCAATAGGCGTGGATTTTTTAAAGAATATTTTTTAAGGCCATCAATAGGCGTGGATTTTTTAAAGAATATTTTTTAAGGCCATCAATAGGCGTGGATTTTTTAAAGAATATTTTTTAAGGCCATCAATAGGCGTGGATTTTTTAAAGAATATTTTTTAAGGCCATCAATAGGCGTGGATTTTTTAAAGAATATTTTTTAAGGCCATCAATAGGCGTGGATTTTTTAAAGAATATTTTTTAAGGCCATCAATAGGCGTGGATTTTTTAAAGAATATTTTTTAAGGCCATCAATAGGCGTGGATTTTTTAAAGAATATTTTTTAAGGCCATCAATAGGCGTGGATTTTTTAAAGAATATTTTTTAAGGCCATCAATAGGCGTGGATTTTTTAAAGAATATTTTTTAAGGCCATCAATAGGCGTGGATTTTTTAAAGAATATTTTTTAAGGCCATCAATAGGCGTGGATTTTTTAAAGAATATTTTTTAAGGCCATCAATAGACCAAACAACGGCTCTGATTGGCTTTAACATGGCGAAGTCCAGGCCATTACCCGTTGAAATATTGTGCTGATATGTGCCGCGAGTTCACCCATAAGAACTATAGAAAAATGGGTTGAGGCGTCGAAAAACCCCTCCTACTATGAAAAAGCAAAGAAAAACAAAACCAAACCCCTCTAATGTTGACGACCCTCGCAAACGTAGAACCACGATCTGCGAATCTGCACCGGTGCACATTGTACAGAGCAGGCACAGTTCTCGCTTTGGCGGATGCACTCAAGAAGTAGAAAGACGATATTATTGCCTTACAGAAAATGCGATGGAAAGGAGCAGGAGTAAGTAAATCATACGATTACGAACTGTATTATAGCTGCCATGAAACGAGACATGAAAAGACCTCGTCTCCAGATTCACTCCAGTAGATGAGCGAATTTCTATAATCCGCATAAAAGTGAAGTTTTTCAACATCAGTCTTATTTGCGCCCATGCTCCGACCGAAGGCAAAGATGAGCAGACAAAAGACATATTTTACGAGCGCCTAGAAACAGCATATGACCTAGGAGATTAATTTTTGGCCCCACCGTCGGAAAATTCAGCCTTCATGAAGAAGCATTCGACAACGGCATGAGGTTGATTGACGTCGCGGCAGCAAAAAACATGGTGTTAGCAGCACCAGATTCAAGCATCTCGATATACACAAGGCCACTTTCTCGTGCGATATAACACAACACGGAAACACGACGTCGAAAAGCTACAAACACAACAGGTAGCCAAGGCCTACTCCGCTCAACCTGCTGCTTGACGAAAGCAGCCCTTGTCCCGATAATAATATAGACAAATACAGTTGCTGAGAATTGCCCACTCCCTACAAACTGCAGCAAAAGCAAACCTTGAGTACCAAAAACCACCATCAAGAAATCTGTGGTACGATCAGGAGTGTCGTAATGCTAGTGATAAGAAAATCGCACTGTATAGGGCAACCCTGCGGACAGTAACAACACGCAATACGATGGAGAACTATCGGGAGAAAAGAAGAGAGGAGAAACGTATTTTCAGAAAAATGAAGAAAGATCAAGAAAAACGTGAGCGTGAGCAAATCGATATGTACAGGAGTCAGAATGAAGTCCGAAAATTCTACCAACGGGTAAAACGCCAAACCGAAGGCTTTGGTGCAGGCACATTCTCTTGTAGAGATAAAGAAGGAAACCTGGTGACAGATACAGACAGCGTGCTGAGGATCTGGAAGGAGCATTTTGAAATACTTCTGGTATAAAATAGTAGCGGTGAAGAGGATACCTCAGAATAAATAATAGATGACGGTATAGAATGTATATCACCTAGCCAAGATGAAGTCAGAATAGCAATCAATCGGCTGAAGAACAATAAAGCAGCAGGTGCCGATGGGTTACCAGCCGAACTATTCAAGACTGGTGGTCAGATGCTGGTAAGGAGCATGTACCAGCTGATTAGTACAATTTGGCTAGAAGAATGCATGCCAAATGATTGGAACATCAGCATCTTGTGTCCTGTGCACAAAAATGGAGACAAAACGATATGTGCCAACTATAGAGGAATAAGTCTCCTTCCCATCGCATATAAAGTGCTATCCAGCGTACTGTGTGAACGACTGAAGCCAATGGTCAATGACATTATTGGACCATATTAATGTGCCTTCAGACCTGGCAAATCCACTATTGATCAGATTGAAAAAAAAAACAAACGAAAAACACATAGACACATTCCACCTATTCGTCGACTGTAAAGCCGCTTTCGACATCCCTATCCGTTCAGAGGTGTATAAAGCCATGCCTGCGTTTGGCATTCCTGCAAAATTAATTCGGCTATGAAGGATAACTTCAACAGGCACAAGATCAGCAGTTAAAGTCGGAAAGGAGCTCTCGGAGCCCTTTAATAACGAACGAGGATTCAGACAAGGTAACAGTTTGACAGTTTTTTTAACATCCTGCTGGAAAAGGTCATACGAGAGGCAAAAGTGAACAGAAATGGCACTCTGTACACCAAACAACACATGTTACTCGCCTACTCCGATGACATCGACATAATGGTTCGAACATTGAAAGCGGTAACAGCCACCTTTGAACAAATTGAGAAGGAGTCTTCCAAAGTGGGTCTGGCAGAGAAGACCATGTTGATGGTATCATCGCGCAAGAACTTGAGAACTTAGGCTTCGAGGTAATCAAAGATTTTATATACCTTGGTACCGCTATAAATAAAACGAATGACATCAGTTTTGAAATTCGGAGAAGGATAGTGATGGCCAACCGATGATACTATGGTCTGAGCAAACAACTCAAAAGCAAGGCCACCTCCCGCCAGACCAAACTCACACTCTACAAGACGCTGATACTACCCGTTCTGTTACATGGATCTAAAGCATGGGTTCTTACGCAAGCAGATGAGGCAGCTCTTGGAGTGTTTGAGAGAAAAATTCTCCGAAAGATCTATGGGCCGATCTGCGTTGACGGTGTGAATATCACCGTCGAATGAACCATGAGTTGTACCAGCTATTCTCGGGTATCAACAGTGTTAGACATATTGAGCTGCTGCGACTACGTTGGCTAGGTCATGTTGTGAGAATGGATGAAGATGCCCCAGCACAAAAGGCGAACCAGCTGATGGTTCGCGCAGAAGGGGAAGGACAAGAATATGTTCGAAAGATTAAGTCGAAGACAATATCGCCGAAAATGGTCTTTCAAAATGGAAAACTGCGCAAAAGACCGATGCGCTTGGAAATCTTTTTTAAGCTCGACTTATGGGGCGGAAACAACACAAGGCGTAGATTTTTTATACCCTTCACCACACTGTGGTACAGGGTATTATGTCTTTGTGCATATGTTTGTAACAGGCAAAAGGAAAAAGGAGATAGACACATGGTTCCTTTTGAGAATATGCATAGAATCACTTTTTAAGTCGATTTATGCATGTCCGTCCGTCTGTCTGTCCATGTTAAATTGTAAACAAAGTACAGGTCGCAATTATTATCCGATTTGGATGAAATTTGGCACAGCTCACTTATTTGGCCCAAGGACGAACCCTATTGAAATTGGGAAAAAGCGGTTCAGATTTATATATAGCTCCCATATATATTTTCGTCCGATTTAAGGTAAATGGGGCACCAAAGTCCCTATATATGTTTCGATTTGCACGAAATTTGGCACAGCGTACTGAATTAGTTACAGAATAATGTGTGCCAATTTTCGAGAAAATCGGTTCAGATTTAGATATAGCTCCTATATATAGTTTCGTCCGATTTAAGGTAAATGGTGTACCAAAGTCCTTATATATCTTTCGATTTGCACGAAATTTGGCATAGCGTACTGAATTAGTTCCGGAATAATGTGTGCCAATTTTCGAGAAAATCGGTTCAGATTTAGATATAGCTCCCATATATAGTTTCGTCCGATTTAAGATAAATGGTGTACCAAAGTCCCTATATATCTTTCGATTTGCACGAAATTTGGCACAACGTACTGTATTAGGTCTAGAATGATGTGCGTTATGTTTCCTGAAAATCGGTTCAGATTTAGATATAGCTCCCATATATATTTTCCTCCAATTTATATATATATATATATATAATCTCTGGCAAGTCTCATTGAAATTGGTTCCGGTTTTGATATAGATTCTACATATATATTTTCGTCCGATTTTGCACAACGTACTGAAGTTAGTATAACCTGGAGGTTGTATGTAATAGCTTCAACAAGGTGTGTCCAATCGGCACAACATTTTGGACTACGTACTGAAGTTACTATAACATAATATGTGGCAAGTGTAGTTGAAATCGGTTTAGATTTCGATATAAGAAGCAACCTCGATTGTAAGAAGCAACCCTATATCTGACAAAATGAAAAATTTAGTATAGGTATTAGAATGACATATTTATGGATCCCTTTTCATGTTAATGGTCCTTCAAAAATTCGATATCTGTTAGGATTGATCTGTTGAATATGCCGAAGTGGTGAAGGGTATCATAGAGTCGGCCCCGTCCGACTTTACTACTTTCCTTACTGGTTAAAGAATATTTTTTGGAGGATTAACACAAGGCGTGGATTTTTTTAAAGAATATTTTTTGGAGGATTAACACAAGGCGTGGATTTTTTAAAGAATATTTTTTGGAGGATTAACACAAGGCGTGGATTTTTTAAAGAATATTTTTTGGAGGATTAACACAAGGCGTGGATTTTTTAAAGAATATTTTTTGGAGGATTAACACAAGGCGTGGATTTTTTAAAGAATATTTTTTGGAGGATTAACACAAGGCGTGGATTTTTTAAAGAATATTTTTTGGAGGATTAACACAAGGCGTGGATTTTTTAAAGAATATTTTTTGGAGGATTAACACAAGGCGTGGATTTTTTAAAGAATATTTTTTGGAGGATTAACACAAGGCGTGGATTTTTTAAAGAATATTTTTTGGAGGATTAACACAAGGCGTGGATTTTTTAAAGAATATTTTTTGGAGGATTAACACAAGGCGTGGATTTTTTAAAGAATATTTTTTGGAGGATTAACACAAGGCGTGGATTTTTTAAAGAATATTTTTTGGAGGATTAACACAAGGCGTGGATTTTTTAAAGAATATTTTTTGGAGGATTAACACAAGGCGTGGATTTTTTAAAGAATATTTTTTGGAGGATTAACACAAGGCGTGGATTTTTTAAAGAATATTTTTTGGAGGATTAACACAAGGCGTGGATTTTTTAAAGAATATTTTTTGGAGGATTAACACAAGGCGTGGATTTTTTAAAGAATATTTTTTGGAGGATTAACACAAGGCGTGGATTTTTTAAAGAATATTTTTTGGAGGATTAACACAAGGCGTGGATTTTTTAAAGAATATTTTTTGGAGGATTAACACAAGGCGTGGATTTTTTAAAGAATATTTTTCAACAACCAAAACAAGTTGTAGATTTTGCTGCGTTACATGCGTACGTACTTTTATAATTTCATTGAGTTATGTTTAAATCTGTTCTTCTTGGAAAAATTAAACTAACACCACTTAACATTTTATTATACCGCCAATTGCAAAAGTCTAACAGCCATTCATTGGCAGTCTTTACTATAAGGGTAAAATAACACGAAGGAATGTTTGTATGAAATTGTTCTTCGTTCTGTGTTTTTGTGCGTGACGTAAATGAAACACTGATTTTTTTATGCCTTAAGTTAAATTGAATTTCGTCTTTTATTGCAATGAATTCACAACTCATACACACATACAAACGCACAAATATTTCCATGAAAGTTCTAGTGCGTAAATGTTTTCTTCTTTCAGATTTCTCGTTAACTCGGTTAGCCTTTGTGATTGTTTGAAAGTTTCATTTTTATGTTCTTGTTTCAAACATTTTGCGGTTTTAATATAATTATAAAAATGTTTTAACAAGTCATTCATTGGAATCGATACAAAGTTGCTTTCCTTTGAGATTGATTCTTTAATTGCTTCTCCCCCACTTTTTTATACTTGGCGAACTACGCTTATTAAAAGTTTAATTTAATTGTTATAATTCCGAACGATTGGTTTTCCTATTGATATTCTTGTTGTTATCGCGTTAATGAGCTACGCAAGTGGTTTTTAAGTTTTGAAAACGTACAAGAAATCTCATTAGGTGGTGGATTAAAATAATCCTATGGAAGCTTTGAATTATGTCTAAAGGTGCTGTGGTGCGTATGATTAGCGATTATTGAGTATACGCAATATGGGTACCAACATAGCAACATCGCAGACGAGCATTTCAATAATAATTTTTTCCTAGAGTCTAGCTCAATGGAGAATTTTTAACGAATAGTTTATTAAAGGATGTAGTTTTTTTCCCTTGTAACTATAAATGATGATGTCCTTCTTCCTTGGTTTGCCATTAAATACTCTTCTGTATGATAATGCCACTCAAAGTAATCGATTGCCACCACACTTAAGGCTTTGCCGATATTGATGCTGATGATGCTTACGTTGGCAAACTTCTTACAACAACAACAATTTTTCCCTCACTTTCACTGTAAAAATATTCAAAGGATTCCCTAAACCACACAAAAGCGTACAAGGATGGATATCATCATGGGGTGGCAACATTTAAATTCATTATGCTGACACATGTTTCGCACAGCAGCAGCAGCTACCATTAAATGGATGGACAATTTATTACACACAGAGAAGGTGGCTGATGATTATTTTTTATACCCCAAGGGGCAATAATTAATGATTAGGAAAATGAGAAAGGAGAATAAAAGCATTTTTGCCTGCAGGACAAAAATTATAATAATGCGAACATATAATACAATATGTGGATATTGTCTCTATTCTCTTAGATTGAGGTATCTTCTCTACAAGAACAAATTGAATATTATATTTATTTATCAAGGGGTTCATTATATAAATGTGTGTTTCGGTGAATTTCAAGCTCATGGAAGTTCTGCAAGTTATTACAGTACGACCATAATTACATCAATTAGAATATTCAAGGTACTACTGTCGTTTGTCGTAGAAATCTTACTGAAGATTACAAGGTATATTAATGAGCAAAATAGTAATTAAAACCCACGCTTAAGGTTGTACCTGAAAAATATTTTTTAACAAAACGTCGCTTATGGCAGTCTTCGTTTAAAAAAAATCCACTCTAGCTGTAGTCCTTGATAAAATATTTTTGAAAAAATTCACACAAGTTTTGAAATACTATTTAAAAAATAAGCCCATACCTATGGTAAATCCATAAAAACTATTTTTTAAAATCCACGTCTATGAAGAAGATCTTTAAAAATATTTAAAAAAATCTTCGCCCATGGAAAGTCCTTAAAAATATTTTTAAACCAGTAAGGAAAGAAGTTAAGTCGGACTGGGCCGACTATATGATACCCTTTACCACTTTGGGTATATACAAGAGATGCTCATATGTACAATATCCTTTAGCATCTTTGGAGGACCATTGAAATGGAATCGGACGAAATTAACTGCATGAAGTACATAGATATAAGAACTAAATTAAAATAATCCATACACATACCAATCTGAAATTTATGAAAAATTTAATGTCAATCATCGAGAAAAATATGTAGAAGATCTACTAATAAAATAATATATTTGTTCGAGCTTGAGGTCTTTTTTATTTTTCAAGATCAATATTTCGCAATTGTTTTAAATTGCATCCTCAGGAAGATCTATATATAACTGGGCGTATTTGAGCAACCGTGGCATCCACCATTTGCTATGCTGCAACACAGTGCGCAAACCAAAATTTATATCAAATCGGAGAAAACTATATATGGAAGCTATATACAAATCTGAACAGATTTCAGCAAAACTTCGTATAGATAAATTTGGTACTACTTCAGTACGCTGTGCAACATTTTGTGCCAATCGGCCTAAATTTTATTCTTTGGTGTTCCATTTACATAAAATAGGACGAAGATATATATGTGAGCTATATCTAAATCTGTACCGATTTTCTCAAAACTTCACACGTCATTCTAGACTCAGTTCAGTACACTATTCAAAATTTCGTGCAAATCGAAAGATATACAGGGACTTTGGTGTCCCATTTGTCTTAAATCGGACGAAAATATATATGGGAGCTATATCTAAATCTCAACCGATTTTCTCGAAACTTGACACACATCATTCTAGACACAATTCAGTATACTATGCAAAATTTCGTGCAAATCGAAAGATATATAGGTGCTTTCGTGCACCATTTACATAAAATCGGACGAAACTGTATATGGGAGCTATATCTAAATCTGATCCGATTTTCTTCAATTTGAATAGGATTCGTCCTTGGGCCAAATAAGTGGCTTGTGCCAAATTTCATCGAAATCGGATTATAATTACGACCTGTACTTTGTTTACAATTTAACGTCTACAGAAGGACAGACAGGCGGACGAACATGCAGAAATCGACTCAGAAAGTGATTCTATGCATATTCTCAAAAGGAACCATGTGTCTATCTCGTTTCCTTTTGACGGTTACAAACATATGCACAAATACATAATATCCTGTATAAAAATCTACAGCCCTTCAAAAATATTTTTAACAAATCCATGCATATGAAAGGCCTTAAGAAATAAAAATAATGTTTTAAAAGTCTGGGGCTTTGTTAATCTATGGAAGATCCTTAGAATAACATTAGGAAACAAAACCTATAGAAGGTCCTTAAAAAAATTGTAAGGACCTTCCATATGTCCTTCAAAATATATATTTAATAAAATTAAAGTCTATGGTAGGTCCTTAAAATATTAAAAAAAACCACGCATATATAAGGTCCTTAAAAACTTACTACTTTAGCTGGCTTGAGACAGAACATTTGTTCCACTAAAAAACTTTCTTTGCCCTTTAAAATAAATATTTAAAAAATCCACGACTATGGAATATGCTTAAAAATATTTTTAAAAATGCCACCATGCCAAAATCTTACAGGCACTCAGGAAATTTTCCACCAAATTATTATGCATATGGTTCCACCCATGTTGCGTATACTTAATATCAATTAATCATACGTACCACAGCACCTTTTTAATCATATTTCCTAGCTATCAATGGATTAGTTTAATCCATCAATTAACGGCAATTTTATATTTTCAAACTTTTAACAATTGCGTCGCACAATAACGTTATAACAACAATTATCACTTGAAAACCCAATCGTTCGAAATTATAACTATTTAATTCAACTTTTAATAGACGTGTATAAATGTGGAAATCAACAATTAGAGAACCACTCACAAAAGTAGCAATTGTGTATCGATTAGAATGAAAGAATTGTTCAAACATTTTCATAATTATATTGAAACCGCAAAATGTTTGAAAACAAAAAAATTAAACTTTCAAACAATCACAAAACTGAAGAATCAGAAAGAAAAAAATCACTTAACTCTCATAGAAATATTTGTGCATTTGTGTGTGTACGTTGCGAATTCATTGCAATAAAAGAAGAAATTTCATTAAACTTAAGACATAAACGGCAGTATTCTATTTAAGTCACGCGCTAATACGCAGAACGACAGAGTGAAACAACATCCACACACTCCATCGTGTCATTGTAGCCCTAATAGCTGTAGACTGTCAGCCGTTGGCTACAAAGCTTTTGAAATTAGCGGCATAATAAAATGTTAAGTGGTGTTAGTTTTTTCATTCTTCTTTTGTAAAACGAAAATATTTCAACATAACTCAATAAAAATTGTAATTGTGTGCGTGTATGTAATACAAAAGATTGCGATTTTATAAAGGATAAATTGTCAAAAATTTCACCTAGATTTAAATATTAACCTTGAAAAATATTCTTTAAAAAATCCACGCCTTGTGCTATGACCCTTGAAAAATATTCTTTATAAAATCCTCCGATGGCCCTTGAAAAATATTCTTTAAAAAATCCACGCCTTGGGAAGTGCTGGTAAAAAATATTCTTGAAAAAATCAACGCCTTGGGTTCTGAATCTTGAAAAAAATTTTCTTTAAAAAATCCACGCCTTGTGTTATGAGCCTTGAAAAAATATTCTTTAAAAAATCCACGCCTTGTAGTAAGCCTTGAAAAAAATATTCTTTAAAAAATCCACGCCTTGTAGTGAGCCTTGAAAAAATATTCTTTAAAAAATCCACGCCTTGTAGTGAGCCTTGAAAAAATATTCTTTAAAAAATCCACGCCTTGTAGTAAGCCTTGAAGAAATATTCTTTAAAAAATCCACGCCTTGTAGTGAGACTTGAAAAAATATTCTTTAAAAAATCCACGCCGTGTAGTGACCCTTGAAAAAATATTCTTTAAAAAATCCACGCCGTGTAGTGACCCTTGAAAAAATATTTTTTAAAAAATCCACGCCTTGTAGTGTGACCCTTGAAAAATATTCTTTAAAAAATCCACGCCTTGTAGTGTGACCCTTGAAAAAATATTCTTTAAAAAATCCACGCCTTGTTTTGGTTGGTTGGTAACCAAGAACCACTGTGCCCTTTATTTTTTTTATGGTACGGCTTGTTGCTCTATACCATGATGGCTCGGGTGTTGTTGTTGTTTTATCTCCCTTTTACTAAAGATAGCGAGGGTCTAAATATAAACTTGCCTTATTTGTTGGCAGCAAGATAAAGGCCAAGTTAAGGATATGATGCTGCCAACATCTGAGGGTAAACAAAAGATAAGTGGCAATACAATTCAACACACACACACACGCAGCTAACAGATGCTGCAAACCACACACACGCATTCGCCCCACATCTGAACGGATACGCACGCCCTTACACACACACAGCCCAGCAATCATTCTCTCTTTGACTCTCATTTCAGGGTCAATAAGCAACAATTTGCCAAAGTCGTTTTTTTTGGTCTTTTAAATGTCGGTGTGCCTGTATGAGTTGGTCTGTCTGTTCGCCCGCCCTTGTGTAAGTAAAAGTGTTGTCGATGTGTGTGTGTGTGCTCTTCTCATCTCTTTGGCGTAACATGTGTTCAGAGGATACCCCTAAACGGAAATGAAAAATGAAATTGCATTGGGGTGTGTGTGTGCGTGTAGATTTCATAAAACCACTACAAAACTAAACGTTAGATAATGTTTTCTTTTTATTTTGTTTAACATTAATTTTTCTTTTGGAAATTTTTGTCTGAGTCCAGCTCCTTGTGTTTTTATTATTTGTTGTTGCTTTTTTTGTTTTTTTAGTATACAGTTGAAAAATATTGTTTTATTATTTATCCATTTTTTATGGAAATGTAAAATTGTGGAGTCCTTTCTTGTGCCGCTGTTCCTTATAATCAGGTCCGACTGTATTTATTTTATAAACAAAGTTTTATGCTCTTAGCTTAAAGGATTTTGTTTTACATTTCTTCGTCTTATTATCCTTAAATAAAATGAAATTTTAATAACTAAAAGGTGAAAAAGGTGACTTGAAGGAGATAAGGATAACGACGTTGTCAGTGAACGTAACAAAGGTGAAAGATGTAAAACTTTTTCATACAATTAATTTGCTGTTTTTATAGATTATTTTGTGTATTTTTTTCTACACAGCAGCTAATGAAGTAGCTAAACGGTAGGGAAGGATAAAATGGGTGTGAAGGAAACTCATCTGAAATCATAAAATAATAATTAATCGAAAGAGGATTGACACTTTCAATCTGTTTGAGGAGCTTCAAATAAAATAACTAGAATTTTATTCTAAAGGATTTTTCAAGGCCTATATAAGGCTTGGATTTTTTTAAGGATTTATTTTTCAAGACCTATATAAGGCGTGGCTTTTTTAAAGAATAGTTTTCAGAGGCCTATATAAGGCGTGGATTTTTTAAAGATTCTTTTTCAAGGCCTATATAAGGCGTGGATTTTTTAAAGATTCTTTTTTCAAGGCCTATATAAGGCGTGGATTTTTTAAAGATTCTTTTTTCAAGGCCTATATAAGGCGTGGATTTTTTAAAGATTCTTTTTCCAAGGCCTATATAAGGCGTGGATTTTTTAAAGATTCTTTTTTCAAGGCCTATATAAGGCGTGGATTTTTTAAAGATTCTTTTTTCAAGGCCTATATAAGGCGTGGATTTTTTAAAGATTCTTTTTTCAAGGCCTATATAAGGCGTGGATTTTTTAAAGATTCTTTTTCCAAGGCCTATATAAGGCGTGGATTTTTTAAAGAATATTTTTTCAAGGCCTATATAAGGCGTGGATTTTTTAAAGATTCTTTTTTCAAGGCCTATATAAGGCGTGGATTTTTTAAAGATTCCTTTTTCAAGGCCTATACAAGGCGTGGATTTTTTAAAGATTCTTTTTTCAATGCCTATATAAGGCGTGGATTTTTTAAAGATTCATTTTTTTTTGAGGACTATACAAGACGTGGATTTTTTAAAGATTCATTTTTCAAGGCCTATATAAGGCGTGGATTTTTTAAAGATTCCTTTTTCAAGGCCTATACAAGGCGTGGATTTTTTAAAGATTCTTTTTTCAATGCCTATATAAGGCGTGGATTTTTTAAAGATTCTTTTTTCAATGCCTATATAAGGCGTGGATTTTTTAAAGATTCATTTTTTTTTGAGGACTATACAAGACGTGGATTTTTTAAAGATTCATTTTTCAAGGACTTCCTTAGGCGTGGATTTTTTAAAGATTCGTTTTTCAAGGCCTATATAAGGCGTGGATTTTTTAAAGATTTTTCTTTCAAGGCCTATATAAGGCGTGGATTTTTTTAAAGATTTTCTTTCAAGGCCTATACAAGGCGTGGATTTTTTAAAGATTCTTTTTTCAAGGATTACTACAGGGCGTGAATTTTTTAAAGATTCCTTTTTCAAGGCCTATATAAGGCGTGGATTTTTTTAAAGATTCTTTTTTCAAGGATTACTACAGGGCGTGAATTTTTTAAAGATTCCTTTTTCAAGGCCTATATAAGGCGTGGATTTTTTTAAAGATTTTCATTCAAGGCCTACACAAGGCGTGGATTTTTTAAAGATTCTTTTTTCAAGGCCTACACAAGGCGTGGATTTTTTAAATGATAATTTTTCAACGCCTATATAAGGCGTGGATTTTTTAAATGATAATTTTTCAACGCCTATATAAGGCGTGGATTTTTTAAATGATAATTTTTCAACGCCTATATAAGGCGTGGATTTTTTAAAGATTCTTTTTTTCAAGGCCTGTGTAAGGCGTGGATTTTTTAAAGATTATTTTTTTCAAGGCCTATACAAGGCGTGGATTTTTTAAGGATTCTTTTTTCAAGGATTACTACAGGGCGAGAATTTTTTAAAGATTCCTTTTTCAAGGCCTATACAAGGCGTGGATTTTTTAAAGATTCTTTTTTCAAGGCCTACACAAGGCGTGGATTTTTTAAAGATTCTTTTTTCAAGGCCTACACAAGGCGTGGATTTTTTAAATGATAATTTTTCAACGCCTATATAAGGCGTGGATTTTTTAAATGATAATTTTTCAACGCCTATATAAGGCGTGGATTTTTTAAATGATAATTTTTCAACGCCTATATAAGGCGTGGATTTTTTAAATGATAATTTTTCAACGCCTATATAAGGCGTGGATTTTTTAAATGATAATTTTTCAACGCCTATATAAGGCGTGGATTTTTTAAAGATTATTTTTTTCAAGGCCTGTATAAGGCGTGTATTTTTTAAAGATTCCTTTTTTCAAGGCATATATAAGGCGTGTATTTTTTAAAGATTCCTTTTTTCAAGGCATATATAAGGCGTGGTTTTTTTTAAAGATTTATTTTTCAAGGCCTATGTAAGGCCTGGATTTTTTAAAGGCTTATTTTTCAAGGCCTATATAAGGCGTGGTTTTTTTTTTAAGATTTATTTTTCAAGGCCTATGTAAGGCCTGGATTTTTTAAAGGCTTATTTTTCAAGGCCTATATAAGGCGTGGATTTTTTAAGGATTTATTTTTCAAGGCCTATATAAGGCGTGGATTTTTTAAGGATTTATTTTTCAAGGCCTATATAAGTCGTAATTTTTTTAAAGATTTATTTTTCAAGTCCTTTTTTAATAAAAAAGTTGTATTTTATTTTTATTTTTTAAAATCATACAAAATTTATTTGATATTTTCCTTAGTCAAATTCTACTTACGATATATTGACTTGAATATAATCATGTTAACAAATCCACAGAATAGCTCTGTCATATCGAAAATATTATTAAATTCAATTTGTTCTCGATAACATTTAGAATGCAATTGAAATATAAAATTGCAATTCTAATGCAAAGTCACTTTAAGTCTCTCTCAACGTCTCTCGAAGGGGCAAAGTAGAGACTCATTCAATGTGGAATGCTGTATACCAGCAGCAATTACAGTAGTAGTAGTGGTGGTGGTAGTCGTATTTGGTGAATTTAAAGTAGCTTTATGATATGTATTTTGAGGTTGGTCGTCGTTTGTACATACATGGTTGGTACATTTATATTTGTATTGTACATTTAAAGGAAATTGGGGGAAAATAGCATATATAAAAAAATATTTTTGTCTATAAGGAATTTATATTTTCCTTATTGGTAACATTAAGTCTTCGTTTGTCAGTAAATTGAATATTTGAGTAAGAGAAATACAACATGCTTTTTAGGTACATTATGTTCGGAAATATATAGAGTGGATGCCAACGAAATGATAAGAAATTAAATTCATATAACTGAGAATTTTATGTATGGGTTATCCATTTCGTGGTTTCCAAAGTATGGCACTGGAATTCGACATCTGCCAAGCCAAGTTGTTAAAGCAATTTTTTCTTTTCAGTTTCCAATTTCTTGTCATGACGATATTAAAAAGAGCTTTGTACTTTTTTATAATTATTATTTATTGTTTTTTTGTTTAAGAAACTACAAAAAAATCTTAGTCCATTCTAATTTTTTTGATTAATATTTCTCCATTGGTTCTTTTTGTCCCCCTCTCTTTTGAAAGAAAACTCACATTGAATTAAATCGCATTCTTATACTTATATCCTCAAATGAGGGTTATAATTTGAAGCTCCAATTTGAATAGAATTTTCTATTTGCAAGAGGGGAACGACGACAAAACAAAGGAAAATAACTTTCGTAATGTCAGCATATTTTTTCTTTTTTTATTGTATTCTCAGAAGAAATAAGAAAATATGCAATTTCAACATTGGCATCAATGGACAATGGGATGTGGGAATATTAAACGGAGAATAAAAAGAATATAGAATGCCAATTGTTGGTTATATTGATAAATGTCATTGACTTTATGGCATTTTTTTCGATTCTCCTTCATTTTAGGGAATCATTACCAACATCTATTCAATGGCATATTTGATGAAATTTCATTATTATTATTTTCATGGATATTAGTCTGATATCGTCTTGCAAATATAAATAAATAAATCATTAAAAAATCCACGCCTGGCATAGGCCTTGTAAAATAAATCTTTAAAATACTTCACACTTTGTATAGGCCTTGTAAAATAAATCTTTAAAATACTTCACACTTTGTATAGGCCTTAAAAAATGAATCTTTAAAAAATCTACGCCTTGTATAGGCCTTAAAAAATGAATCTTTAAAAAATCTACGCCTTGTATAGGCCTTGAAAAATGAATCTTTAAAACATCCACGCCTTGTATAGGCCTTGAAAAATAAATCTTTTAAGCATCCACGCCTTGTATAGGCCTTGAAAAATGAATCATTAAAAAATCCACGCCTTGTATAGGCCTTGAAAAATGAATCTTTAAAAAATCCACGCCTCGTATAGGCCTTGAAAAATTAATCTTTTAAAAATCCACGCCTTGTATAGGCCTTGTAAAATGAACCTTAAAAAATTCATGCCATGTATAGGCCTTCAAAAATGAACCTTAAAAAATCCATGCCTTGTATAGGCCTTCAAAAATGAACCTTTAAAAAATCCACGCCTTATATAGGCCTTGAAAAATTAACCTTTAAAAAATCCACGCCTTGTATAGGCCTTGAAAAATTCCACGCCTCGTATAAGCCTTGAAAAATTAATCTATAGATTCCACGCCTCGTATAGGCCTTAAAAAATTAATCTTTAAAAATTTCTCGCCTTGTATAGGCCTTGTAAAATGAACCTTAAAAAAATCCATGCCTTGTTTAGCCCTTAAAAATGAACCTTTAAAATTTTCTCGCCTTGTATAGGCCTTGAAAAATGAACTTTCAAAAAGTAAATCTTTAAAAAATCAACGCCTTGTATAGGCCTTGAAAATAAATCTTTAAAAAATCCACGCCTTGTATAGGCCTTGAAAAATGAACCTTCAAAAAGTAAATCTTTAAAAAATCTACGCCTTGTATAGTCCTTGAAAAATGAACCTTCAAAATGTAAATCTTTAAAAAATCCACGCATTGTATAGGCCTGGAAAATAAATCTTTAAAAAATCCACGCCTTGTATAGGCCTGGAAAATAAATCTTTAAAAAATCCACGCCTTTTACAGGCCTCGAGAAATGAAGACCCTTGAAAAATCCACGCCTTGTATAGGCCTGGAAAATAAATCTTTAAAAAATCCACGCCTTTTACAGGCCTCGAGAAATGAAGACCCTTGAAAAATGAACCTTTAAAAAATAAATCTTTAAAAAATTCAAGCCTTGTACAGGCATTGAGAAATGAATCTTTAAAAAATTCAAGCCTTGTACAGGTCTTGAGAAATGAATCTTTAAAAAATCCACGCCTTGTGCAGGCCTTAAGAAAGGTATCTTTAAAAAAGCCACGCCTTGTACAAGCCTTGAGAAATGAATCTTTAAAAAATCTCTAAATTCGATTAACCACTAAAATATAGCTTTTTTTGTTTGTTTTCGTTTTCAGGTAAGAAATTACACAAGTGGGCGTTACGAACAACTTATCCACAGGTATTTATTTCATCATAAATTACATAGAATATTTCGGGGGCATATGCCCGCTACTTCGTTAGCGAACGTGAGAATTATTTAAATACATTATTTTGCTTTCACAGAGAACTACATTGTCAGAAGGTCTAATCACCCTACACACAAATATTGACCATAATTAAAATTTTAGTACAGTTTAGTTCCTTTTTTCTCTTATGGTAGGTATTTACAAAACCACCGTCATATCTCAGCACTAGACAGCAATTCTGACCCCAACAACACTCTTGAAGTACTTATTTTCAAAACTATTTCCAAATTTCCTGATTTGAGCTCTATATGTTAACCCAATCTTAATTTTATCAAATTTAGTACCATTTAGTATACATTACAATAAATCGAATAGAAATCATATTTCCCATTTTCAGGATTCCAGCCCGATCGCGTCACCCAAAAATATGTACCAAAATTTAGTACCATTTAAAACACATTAGTATGAATTTTAAAATTTTCTTATATTTAGGATTCCACTTCTACCGGTTCACCCAAATTTAGTACACATTAGTATGAAGTTCCACGACTTGCTACACAGCCCAATCGTACACCCAAAGATTGATCCTAACATCAAATTTCGAAATTCCACCTCTATCGGTACACCGAAATCCACATTGGTACCATTTAGTGCACATTAGTGGAAATTTTCAAAATTACATACATATCCCAATCCTTCCCACCAACAGTTATCCTAATTCCAAATATTAGGATTCTAGCCTATCGGTTCACCCAAAATTAAAATTGTACCAAATTTAGTACACCTTACTATGAACTTCCAAAACTTTCCTACATGGCCGAATTGTATACTTCAACAGTGATCCTAACCAGGGCAGCCAGATTTGACGATTTATCGTCATTTTGACGATTTTTTGGTCAAAAATTGAAAAATGACGATTTTTGCCCAAAAAATGAAGATTTTTGGTCATTTTAGTAATATTGCAATATTTGGATACTTTTTGTTATGGCAACATCAAAAATGTATAAAGCGAAAGAAAAAGTAAAAAGAATATGAATATTTGGCATATGTGTGTGAGGTATACTTTATATTGTTACAAAGCCAACAACAGTTTACGCTTACCCAGATAGATGAAAAACTACCAATCAGCTGTGCCGTTCTCTGGGTAGACATCAACAAAACAAATAAAAGTTAACGGTTGTTGTTTTTTGACACGGGCAAATAGAAGAAAATTGGTGAACGGAAAAGTTGTTATATTAAATTTAAGTTTCAATTTATACAAAGTTATTACAATTTTAAAAAGATTCGATTTGAAAGCATTTTTAAAATTGTATCTATGATAAGTCCCACGTATATTAGTAATGAAAAGAATAATTAATTTTTCGATATCCTTAAAGAATTTCCACATTTTGTGAACGAAGATGAAAAACAAAAATTGGATTCGGAATTTCGCGAACTAAGGTTGTTTGATTTTGATTTGTGAAAATGATGAAACCGATTTATTTCGTTTTTGGAATGCAATATTTGATTTGAAACGTGGTGATGGTTCATATGTTTTTCCTATAATAACTAAATTTGTACGGAAGGTAATAGTATTACCCCATTCCTCAGCAAATGTTGAGCGTCTTTTCCGCCAAGTAAATCTTAATAAAACGGAAAGTCGAAATTCCCCCAATAAGGATTCAATGACTTTATTAAAGTCGAAGTGACTATTCAAATATTTATTTATAAAATAAATGAATTTCTTGATTAGCTTAAAAAAAACGTGCTTAATAAACTGAATACCTCTTTTATGTTCCTTTTAATAAAAATATATATATATTTAAATATATCTAAATGTGCGTATTTAAATTTTTGAAGATTTTTGAAAAAAAAAAATCTGGCAGCCCTGATCCTAACTCCAAATTTCAAGATTCCAGCTTGATGAGGTTCATTTACCCAAAATTCAAATTGTATCAAATTTAGTACCATTTTGTACCCAAAACTACATCCATAACCCAATCCTACACTCCAACAGTAACCCTATTTCGAAAAATTCAGTTTTCCACCTCTCTATCGCTTCACCCAAATCAGAATTTGGTAGCATTTAGTACACAATAGTATGAATTTCCTACATTTTAGTACTTATTGGATACTTATAGTTCGAATTTCCAAAAACCCATTTGCTACATATATTTTACACTCCATCAGTGGCCCCCATTTCAAATTTAAGAATTTCAAGCTTCTAGCTTCAGTCATTTCGTCTGGGCGTTGATGAATCGTTAAGTCCGTTAGTAGTCAGTCTATTTTATTAGTATAGATACTATATTGGGTCATATAGATTTGTAGATAAATTGTACTACATTGTCAAAAATAATTATGAATATACAAAATCTATTTCTGTGCGGAGCAGTATAGTCGGATGGGGCCGACCATATGATACCCTACACAACTTCCACGAAACTATAACTTTCTGTGGTTCTATATTCTGATTTTGGGCAATATTTCGCGATATTTGCCCCCTCTTGACCGACTAGAGGACAACATATATTAAAAATATTCAGTACAGCCCTCTAGTATGGTAATGGGTTTACTAAATAATATATGAATACGTAAGCAACTGTAAATATGTATGTGTAAGTCCCGCATCCAAGTACATATCAATTTAAAGGTCAACCACTCCTCTTGATCATACTATCAACTTCTCGGGTCTAGGACCTTCATGTGCAAATATATACCCCATAGAATACAAATTTTGCAATTTTCCACACAAAAGTCAGGGTCCATTTGACCCGATCTTTATCAAAACAGGCATACTTATTCTATGGTCCGATTCCCTTCTCCATGCAAAAATTCGCGGTGTTTGGGCCTCTGGAGTGACCAGAAAAACCGACAAAAATAAAGTTCTCGGTAATTTTCCACACAAAAGTCAGGGTCCATTTGACCCGCTAAATATTGACTGATCTTTATCAAAACAGACATACTTATTCTTTGGCCCGATCCCCTTCTACATGCAAAAATTCGCGACAAAAATAAAGTTTTTGGTCCATTTCATCCCCTAAATATTAACCGATCTTTTCCAAAAACAATAGGGCTCTTCATTTGCCAGATCCCATCCTACATGCAAAATTTCGTGAAGATTGGTCCGTAACTGTGGCCTGTATCGTGTTTACAAATTATAATGGACAGACGGATGGACGGACGGATGGACGGACGGACACACATGTGTAGATCGATTCAGCTAGACTAGCTGAGCTGGTCGAGATATGACGATCGGTCTACTTAAAGTTGGGTCCAGGACCAATTTTTCGCGACGTTAGAAACTTTTGGGGCTGCACAAAGCTATAATTCCCTTACAAAATAGTTGCGTAGGGTATAACAAGGCATCCTCCTTGCTCCACATCACACCTATCATTTATGCAAATCTACAATTCCACGCCCACAAATATCAAAAAATACTCAAAAAATTACCATGCGACATTAATTTCCGAATGTCTAAAAATTATTTTAAGTTAATTTTTTTCATGTCATGGGGCGCTGCACACCAAAGTGATTCAAAAAAAATATTAAAATAAAAAATTGAAATTTTTATATATACCTATGTGTGACATATTGTCGCAACATATTATGATCTCATATTTATACTCAAACACACGCACACACATTGTCTTCTGATCGGAGACAAACTGCTTACGTCTCGTTGTCTACTCAATATATAAGAAAAAACACTTTTTTGATATAAAAAATCATAAATATTCGAGGTGACTTGTTGTTGACGCACTCAAGGCAATTTAGCGACAAAAAAGAAAATATCAAATCAAAATTTATCCAATATGGGATGGGAAATGATGATGGTGGATAAGGCATGATTTGATTTTGTTTGAATAATTTTAGAATTCTATATGTTTTAAATTAAAAATATTCCGATTGTTGCGAGTTCATAAATTCGGTTTTTTGTTATTCTAAGCTATTATATATTGACAGAGATATTGGGTCATCACCCCGATTAATGTTTCTATTAATTTTTTTTGAAATCAAGTAAATAAATAAAATCCACACAAGATGAGACAAATTAGGCATAGAGGGGAGAGGAAAAATATTATATGTATGTTGAGGAAATGGAAATTATTTTTAGGCAGGTTTTCTCCAGCACTAAAAGAATTTCCAAAGGGATTTTTTAAATACAGATACCCTCCAAATATCAGAGATCTGTATTTAAAAAATCCCTTTTGAAAGGGATCCTCTAAATATCAGAGAATATTTTGATGATTAATTTTATTATGAAAATATTTCGAACCTCCTGCCATCGGAAGAGCAACATTTGTCCGAACCTCCGCTAATAGTAGACCATAGAAACAACCACTGCATAGGCCTTCTTTGGATACATAGAATATGAATCCAAAATTGTTTTCATTTAATCAATATTTTTATGAAATTATTTTCCAATGGGTTTCCCCTGAATAAACTTGTTTTTCCAAACCAAAAGGCCTGCATGCAATTGTCCGAAATGTACAACAACAACAAAATCTTTTTAACATTTTTATGTATTTTTCTAGCTGCCTAAAACTCATTTGTGAAAATTTGTTAGTCATAAACAGAATCTGGTACACAACGCACCCACACACACATAAATACACATTCACGCAGTGAAAAGCGTGTTGCCTGTCATTATAATCACCACATGTTTGCTGATAGGTTAATGTGTTTGTGTGCCCCCGACATGATGCTGATGTTGTTGCATGCAACAGTTTTTATAGGCAGCAGGGGGGCCAGCGGACCATAATCGCCCTCAACCACCCACCCACTGTTGTATTATTTGTTGTCTGTTTTTGGGAAAATAATTTTCTCTGCTCTCTGTTCCATGTTTTGCGGTTACAGTTTTTCCTTTATGTTGTTGTGTTTTTGTTGTTGTTTCATTATTACAACTTACATGTAAGTGGTTTGTTTTTGTTGTAGCTGTGGTTAATTACAGATGTTGAGGACACATGTACACATACATGGGTATATGATGTTAAAAAACATTTTTTAAATAATATTTTTTCAAGGCCTATACAAGGCGTGGATTTTTTAAAGATTCATTTTTCAAGGCCTATCCAAGGCGTGGATTTTTTAAAGATTCATTTTTCAAGGCCTATACAAGGCGTGGATTTTTTAAAGATTCATTTTTCAAGGCCTATACAAGGCGTGGATTTTTTAAAGATTCATTTTTCAAGGCCTATACAAGGCGTGGATTTTTTAAAGATTCATTTTTCAAGGCCTATACAAGGCGTGGATTTTTTAAAGATTCATTTTTCAAGGCCTATACAAGGCGTGGATTTTTTAAAGATTCATTTTTCAAGGCCTATACAAGGCGTGGATTTTTTAAAGATTCATTTTTCAAGGCCTATCCAAGGCGTGGATTTTTTAAAGATTCATTTTTCAAGGCCTATCCAAGGCGTGGATTTTTTAAAGATTCATTTTTCAAGGCCTATCCAAGGCGTGGATTTTTTAAAGATTCATTTTTCAAGGCCTATACAAGGCGTGGATTTTTTAAAGATTCATTTTTCAAGGCCTATACAAGGCGTGGATTTTTTAAAGATTCATTTTTCAAGGCCTATACAAGGCGTGGATTTTTTAAAGATTCATTTTTCAAGGCCTATCCAAGGCGTGGATTTTTTAAAGATTCATTTTTCAAGGCCTATACAAGGCGTGGATTTTTTAAAGATTCATTTTTCAAGACCTATACAAGGCGTGGATTTTTTAAAGATTCATTTTTCAAGACCTATACAAGGCGTGGATTTTTTAAAGATTCATTTTTCAAGGCCTATACAAGGCGTGGATTTTTTAAAGATTCATTTTTCAAGGCCTATACAAGGCGTGGATTTTTTAAAGATTCATTTTTCAAGGCCTATACAAGGCGTGGATTTTTTAAAGATTCATTTTTCAAGGCCTATACAAGGCGTGGATTTTTTAAAGATTCATTTTTCAAGGCCTATACAAGGCGTGGATTTTTTAAAGATTCATTTTTCAAGGCCTATACAAGGCGTGGATTTTTTAAAGATTCATTTTTCAAGGCCTATACAAGGCGTGGATTTTTTAAAGATTCATTTTTCAAGGCCTATACAAGGCGTGGATTTTTTAAAGATTCATTTTTCAAGGCCTATACAAGGCGTGGATTTTTTAAAGATTCATTTTTCAAGGCCTATACAAGGCGTGGATTTTTTAAAGATTCATTTTTCAAGGCCTATACAAGGCGTGGATTTTTTAAAGAATCTTTTTTCAAGGCCTATACAAGGCGTGAATTTTTTAAAGAATATTTTTTCAAGGCCTATACAAGGCGTGGATTTTTTAAAGATTCATTTTTCAAGGCCTATACAAGGCGTGGATTTTTTAAAGATTCATTTTTCAAGGCCTATACAAGGCGTGGATTTTTTAAAGATTCATTTTTCAAGGCCTATACAAGGCGTGGATTTTTTAAAGATTCATTTTTCAAGGCCTATACAAGGCGTGGATTTTTTAAAGATTCATTGTTGAAGGTTTTATGGTACAATTTCCATCTCGATCAGGAGAAATTATGTTTTTTAATTGTTTTTATAGGCAATTATAGCGTTTTATGGCATTTTTCGTTTATTTTAAAATTAAAAAAAATACACACATTTAT
>NW_026878821.1:0-24408 GCF_032173495.1 Musca vetustissima | reverse complement strand
GATCTAAATTCTCATTGAAATTTGGTAGCTCTGTTGATTTTTACCTAAAATATGGCAACTCAATTGAGAGCAAGAGAGAAATTTTGAGTATGACGCTGAGCAAAAATGAATAAAATCTATTCTAGCGTCATGCCGCTAGACGCGAACGTCAGCCGTCGCGATTTCCCGTTGCCTATAAGAAACACACGGCAAACGACTGTCGCTGACTCTAGACTCTATGGTTGCGTTTAGACTCTAAAATCTATTCTAGCGTCATGCCGCTAGACGCGAACGTCAGCCGTCGCGATTTCCCGTTGCCTATAAGAAACACACGGCAAACGACTGTCGCTGACTCTAGACTCTATGGTTGCGTTTAGACTCTAAAATCTATTCTAGCGTCATGCCGCTAGACGCGAACGTCAGCCGTCGCGATTTCCCGTTGCCAATAAGAAACACACGGCAAACGACTGTCGCTGACTCTATGGTTGCGTTTAGACTCTAAGGCCGCAGGAATTGGCGATCCGTGAATACACGTGGCCAGGTTTTCTTCCAAAAAGGTATTATCCAAAAACGATCGTACACCAGGTACAAAGGACCTCTCGCATAAACAATAAAATCAACATAGCAGCCAATCAGAAGTAGGCATTCCTGTTTACCATTTTTAACCGGCCAAATTTCTCGAGCAAAAAGTTTGCAAAGAGAACGCCATTTTGTTTTGTGCTCTCTTAAATTAGATTCAATGTTTTACCAGTTTTGTGGGTTCAGGAACGGTTTTAGAGTAAAAAGTTGCAAAACTTGTAAAATTAGCAGATTCTTTTAGGTTCTGGAACGGAACTATTATAGTACACTTATATACTACCGAATTTATAAAATCCAGTAGCTATACGTCAAATATGGCATATAGCTACTTACATATATGTCAAATATGAGAGAGATTAGCAAGTTTTGAAAGTGTTGACTAATTTGATGCGGAGGTACTTTGAGTGAATCGATATTCCTCATTTTCGAGCTTAAGACTTCTATTAAAATAATTTTTTCAAATTTTTAAAAATAATTTTTCATGGATTAAAAATAGGCCTGGCTTATAAATATACGTAGATTTTTTAAAATAATTTTTCAATGATTATAAAAGGGTGGATGTTTTACAATTAAATTTTCAAGGATTATAAATAGGCGCGGATTTATTAAAATAATTTTTTCAAGGATTATAAATAGACGTGGATTTTTCAACATTAATTTTAAAATTAATTTTTCTAATAATATAAATGGGAGTAGATTTTTAAAATTATATTAATATATTTTCAAGGATTATAATAGACTTGAATTTTTAAAATTAATTTTCCAAAAATTATAAACAAACATGGATTTTTTAAATTAATTTTTCATTTAAATTAATTTTTCAAAAATTATAAACAGACGTTGATTTTTTAAAGGAATTTTTCAGAGAATATAAATAGGTTCAGATTTAGATAAACCTCCCATATATATATTTTCGTCCGATTTAAAGTATGTGGTGCACCAAAATCCCTTTATATCTTTCGATTTGCACGAAATCTGGCAAAGCGTGCGGAATTAAGTCTAGAATGATGTGTGCTAAGTTTCTGCAGCTGCGGTCAAAATAATAGCAGCGTAATGCATTGAAATATTCCTACTGAAGAAACCCATATTCGTTTTTTGAAATCTCGTAATGTTTTCTGTTCACATTACAGTTAAAACGTTAACAATTGCTATCTACTTTGTAATTATAACAAACAGTTTTGTATTTTGAAAATATTGTGTGAAAAGGGGTATATTTTTGAAACTTGACACACATCATGCTATGCCAAAATTCGTGCAAATTGAAAGTCGGTCTTTGGCATAGCATGATGTGTGTCAAGTTTCATGAAAATCGGTTCAGATTTAGATATAGCTCCCATATATATTTTTCGATTTCCACAAAATTTTGCATAGGTCACTTAATTAATTCTAGAATGATGTGTGCTAAGTTTTCTGAAAAAAGGTTTTGATTTAGATATAGCTCCCACATATTTTTTGTCCGATTTTATGTAAATTATGCACTAAAGAACCATTATGCACTTGAAATCCGTTCAGATTTAGATAGATTTTAAGTAAATTTTGCACCGATTGACACGAAATTTTGCACAACGTATCAAATTGAGTCCAGATTGACGTTATTGCGTATTAATGAAAATGATGCAGATGCTGACACAGCTTCAATATGTATTACAAACGCTTCCATATATATTAAATTTTGGAGAGTGGGGCCTACCGAATAGCACGGATCAATTTGCTCTAAATCGATTTACATAAATTTGTCCCATAGTACACAAACGACTCTAAATTTGCCCGAATGAAATTTAGCAAAGGTTCCAGAAGAGCATAAATATCACACATTCATGTTCGATAAATTCCATGGCAATGTTCTTTCGTAAAGGCGGAGTCTGTTAAGAGACATATGTAGAATATACCCAAAATGGTGAAAGGTATATATAGTCGGCCCAGTCCGACTTTACTACTTTCCTTACTAGTTTAAAATTAATTTTCAAGGGTTATAAAAAGGCGTGAACTTTTTAAAATTATTTTTTTTTTCAGAAAATATAAATAGGCGTGGATTTTTAAAATTAATTTTTCTGAGAATATAAATAGACGTGGATTTTTAATATTATTTTTTCTGAGAATATAAATGGACGTGGATTTTTAAAATTAATTTTTCTAAATATGAATATAAATGGGCGTGGATTTTTAAAATTAATTTTCAGTGATAAATATATGTGGATTTTTTTTTAAATTATTTTGCATTTATTCTCTTTGACTTGCTATAATTATAGTTTCACTCAATTTGCTATGAAGCACTCAATTTGTATGAAACACTTACTTTATGTTTTACAATAACAAATCAATGTTATGTTATTTGTAATTTCTATTAGTAATGATGTTATTTCGATTTTTAAGGCATTCTGCTTGTGATCTTCAATCAATAAAGACTTTAAAATAAATACCAGCTAATTTTACTATGGTTTATTGGTAGAAGGAAATAAATTAATATTTTATAAATAATATTAATAATAAAAGAAAGACTGATTTGACGTTAAACGTTTGTCAAGGCTTCTTTTATATAAATAATAATAAAAAGTTGGCGAATTTGACGGTTTGATTTTTTATAAAATAATTAAAACACCTACAATCAGAACCATGCTCATCCCCTCTTATTACAAATGTGCGTTCAGATTACAGCTTTTACAGTGCTAAAAGTCATTATCTCGATTTATTAGCTAAATTGCCATACAAAATTAAATTCAGCTAATATCTCGATTTGCTCGAAATCTTGTGCTAAATCGAGACAATTTCAAATGCAATCCTGCCTTTGTACCAAAAATGTTTTTATGCATATTTCACTTACTAGGACAATTCCTAAAAAAATATGGATTGAAAAATTGCAACAGAATTTAACAAATAACAGCTGACAAATCCACTTCATTTCATTTTAACAGCTACGATTTTATATCTCGATTTGCAAATCGACTCGAACGCGCCTTAGAATACATTTACATATACGATTTCAAATTGACTACATTAACGAAATCCAGAAATACACCTTAATTGTTTAAACATACCTTTAATCATGATCTAAATGCAGATCTGATGTTTGTTAGTATACATACAAACATTATTAATTTGCGCCAAAAATATTTGTTTGCAATTACAGAATAATTACAACAATCGAATTGTTTTTGCAATGCTGTAGTCGTTTGGAAAGTTAAATCCACCTAAATACGCACAAATTCTACAAAAAATTTTATTTTCCTTCATAATTTTGAAAATTTGGTGCAAATCATTTTTATATACAAAACAGAATTAAGAAATAAAATATTTTAAACTTGCAAAACAAAATTATATTGCTTATTTATTCCTTGCAAAATATTCCAAAAAGGAAGTTCGTGGTGATGATAATTTTTTTCTCCATCCCAAAAAACGAACAAACAAGGGCATATTAGAACGAGGTTTGAAATGTACAATTTACTCCCACATCATAAATGTGTTCCAAGCACTTCGATGTGGCACATATAACAAAACTGGGAAAAGATTTAGGCTCTTGCCAATCGCTGTACCAATAATGCTTCAGCCACTAAAAGAGATCAGGTAAGTGTTTAATATTATTAACAAGGTCTGTAGATATATTTTAGACGCTATGTTTTTTGGATCAAATCTATTTCAGACATTTTGAAAGTGGGTTTGTACGATAACGTTCCAAATTATATAGAGCTAGATTGCTTTTGCAATCAGAATTGGTTTTGGAAATGCCGGCTATGAAAGAACAAAGAAGCTAAATGGTACAATTTAGATTTAGAGTGAACCGATAGAATTTTTGAAATTTGATTTTTTTGGAAATAAGTACAGAGTACAGAGGTTAACAAATGATGCCAAATTTAGTAAAGAACAGAAAATACATTATTAATAACATATGAACCAAGTAACTTTTATACATTGAACTTTGTAAAATTGTTACAAACATAGATCAAGTCCAAATATGGGACCGATCCGTCCATTCCAGCGGACACTAATAAAGATCAAACTAAATAGGGTATATATCTGTCGGCAAAATCGACTGAGAACTTCTAGTTGGTTTATTTAGTTGTACCAGTAACATTTTTCTGTTTTATTTAGAAATATTGAATTATCGCCTCGACAAGAAACTGTTTTCGAATTGAATTTCCGTCGGAAAATAATTGTAATGCGGAGAAGCCTGCCATCAAGACCTTCAATAATCAAGAGACGCAGACAAAGTTATTTCAAAATGAATAAAAATGAATTGTTCAATTTTTTTTAATTTATAGTGAATTAGTTTTTACTGCATATCCTGAAAAACATTCAAAAATAATTAGAAGAATTAGCAGGGAAATGAAATCAAAGAATTAAAAAAGGAACTTTTGGAAAATAAAAATGTTATGTAGTCCTTGAACAAAATTTTTACAGATGGTCAGATTTGAAAAATGCAACATGGACTTCATGCTGCTGGTCCCAGAGCCTATCAGCATTTATACCAGAAGGACATCCGTTGCCCAGCGTGTGACCACTCTTCAACAAGATCATTGTTAAAGAAGGCATTCTTTGGTCATCAATCGAAATCATGCGTCAAGTGAATTACATGACCATGGAAGAGAAAATATGTTTGCTGTCATTTGACGAAATGAAAGTGGCAGAAACATTGGAGTACGACTTGCACAATGATTTAGTACGGAAACCGGCTAATTGTCAGCGGAATAAAAAAAGTCGTGGACGCAGCCTGTTTTCTACGACTTCGACTGCAAAATGACTAAAGAAATTTTATTCCGCATAGTTTCTGCCTTGAAAAATGCTGGCTATCTGGTGGTGGCTGTGGTATGTGACATTTTTCCATCAAACCGCAAATTGTGGAGAGATTTAGGTATAAATCCAGGTAATGCTTTTCAACAGAAACCACACACCACCAACACAAATAATGTTTATCAAGTTTTCTTTGTGAATAGCCTCACCACTATAATTTTAACAATATATGTTTCCTTTTATATTCAGAAATGGGCATGAAAAGGTGTTTGCTCAGGCGGATGTTCCACATCTTATTAAGTTGGTCGGAAATCATTATCTTGATTCGGGATTATTGATCAAGGACAAAATCTTAACGCGACGGACAATATCGGGCTCGTTAAAAAGTACAAACAAAACCGATACGTCGATTACTTTCAAATAAAAGGAGCAGGTAGGTTAACAATTACTTACCAAAGTTTAATCTAATTGGTTGATTTTAATTTTAGCAAGGCAAAAAGTCAAGTAGGCTACCCAAGCTTTTCCAATGCTACGGCGAACGCATTAAGAAGAAGCTATTCTTTAGGATTGCATTTATAATGCAGTTGAAAGAGAGGAATTTATTCAGCTGACAAATGACTGGTTTGACGTGCATAATTCGTCATCAAGTACATTTGGGCTACGTGGAAAAGTAAATATGAGTACATTTTTGCCAACAAATAAAACTAAATACGACTGTATTTATTAATTGTGCTTTTAGGAGCCTTTTGGCAACAACATGAGAGACAAAAGGATATCATAGACCGAATGAGCCAACTAATGTATTCGCCAATAATTCCAAACAAGAATAGTCTAGAAGTATTCCAAAAAGGCAACCTAGTTTCAAACAAGGCCTTAGTTATGTTGTATGAATACTTAAAAAAGTACAACATATATTTAACGCGACGCCTTAATCAAGACCTGTTGGAGCGCTTCTTTGGCGCAATTAGAAGCAAAGGTGGACTTAATGATCCTCCCTCCCCCAGGTATTAAATATAGATTAAGGAAATATATATTGCGTAAGTCATACCGTTTTTCATTCAGTAACTGGAATAATATTGATGTCAATTTTCAGCTTGCAATACAGAATTTCTGTCTGGAACAGACAACTTTGATATTGACGAGCCAATAGATAGGATAGGATCAACACCTACAACCCATTAAATCAAAGCATTGATTCCGTTCATTCATTGCAGCAGTCACAAGACGATGGATATGATGTCCTGCAATTCTCCCAAACGCAGGAGGTCGCTCACATGGAAATGGAGAACGCAAGTGACATAGATATTCCTCAAGATGATGCTTTAGAATATATATCAGTTTATATAATTAGAAAGCTTCGTCTAGAAGAACATAAATGTCACGAGCAGTTATTTACATGGGTTGGCCAAGTCACACAGGGATCACTTGTGAAACCATCGGCGACTTTTGTATCCACAATAAAAAAATTGCCACAATTTTTAATCAAATTAATGGAAATGCAATAGCACATTCACCCAAAATCAAAGAGCAGCTATTAAAAAAAGAGAAGACATAGACTTGCCCAGTAACGCTAAGGATTTTTTAAATGCCGAATTCATTTTAGAGTTGGGCATCTCAACAGAAGGCTAAAAGTGCAGAAAGCCAAACAGCGTATCATGTGGTACAAAACGATGTTAAAAATTAATTTATAATGTAAGTATTTTGGTTTATTTGTATTACTAAAATAACAATAAATCACTATTATTATTTTCCAGTATATGAAATCAGTACCGTAAGGATTGTTTTATGTGATGCCTCATCAAATATCGCTGTTATTATGTTTGAAAAGTGTTCTTTAACATCAAAAATTCCTGAACGAAATCTACGAAACAAAAAATTGCACATAATTGCCTGTTACAGTACCGGAACCATAAACAACGTTCACAATTTTAGCCGCTTGTTTTGCATTTTCGCCTTTGTAAAAGAAAAACTGTAAAATGTAACCTTGTAACTCACAACTGAATGTACCAAACAAAAAACTACAAAATTATTCTTTACTGCGAAATGCCACCCTTCCAATTTAATCAATACTTTAAGAGAAATCTGGATTTCTTTTTCCCGAACCTAATATAATGGTTAATTATAGACAATTGCCAAAATCGGCTACGCGACCAAATCTTCTTCGGATATCAAGCCGACATAACGAAAACAGCATAACCATTATCCTTGTCTATAATATAGTGGTATTTTTTTTTATAAAAGCATTACTTCTCCCTCTCAATTGGCAGGCAACCTGAGATAGACAACAGATTAATTTTTTTAAGACGTACTTACCTAAAATTTATAGAAATAGATCTGTTTATTTCATCTTGTAAATTCACGACGGAAAAATAATTCGAATGTTGGAAAAGCATTTTCCAAATACAGTTTTCAAAACAATGTTTTCCTCATTGTAAACAAAGACGCTTTTTAACAGTAGACAAAATTGCCACTTTATCAATCTGTCAAGGCGAATATTTTTTTTTCGCCTCAACACAACTAATTTTGACATTAGACTTGAAAGAAACAACTGAATTTTCGATAAATTCACCACCTTGGTGACCTTATTTATAGGCCATGTTTTCCCTTGATCTTTCATATTTGTAATGGGCAACCGCTAAATTTAAAAAAAAAAAAAATAAATAAGAGAAAACATTTGCAAATTTTGATAAATTGTGAGATAGTTTTATTTTTTCGTACAAGAACTGCGTTGCATTTCAGTAGTATCATGATTTAAAATAAATCCTGCCACACGATGATTTAAATTTGTATGATAAATCATGGTAAATTCAGCCTGATTTAGAAAATAAACCCTGATTCAGCTAATAATGATTAAATGTTATATGTAAACCCGCTTTTAACCATTTGAGCCCCGAATTGTTTCTGCAATCTTAGAACAAATTTATGTTCACAGATTTAATGTAACTATCCTAAACTATCCGAAATAGGATAGTGGTTTACAACTGTAATTGCATCTTCATTTGAGGTAAAATTTATTGTTGTTTTACCCTTTTGCAGATAGTGAATCAATAAAATACCGTTGAAGTCCCAAAAAACCGTTGCAATAACCTTGATACACACTATTCGGTACGCCGCACTGATAAGAAATGTATTTTAATCAGACAACCGTTCGAAATACATATGGAAGCTATGGCTGCATCTGCACCAAATTTGATACATTGTTCAAAATTTCGTGTTATTCGGACAAAAATTAGGAGTGTGGAGAGCCATTTATGTAAAATCGGACGAATATATAAATATGTGAGAGCTATATAGAAATCTGAACCGATCCTAATTTTACCACACATCATTCTAAACACAATTCAGTACGCTATGACAAATTTCGTGCAAATCCAAGAATATGTAGGGACTTCGGTGCAGCATTTACATACAATCGGACGAAACTATATATGGGAGCTATATCTAAATCTGAAGCGATTTTCACGAAACTTAATACACACCATTCTAGACTCAATTAAGTACGCTATGCCAAATTTCGTGCACATATAATTTGGTGCACAATTTATCTAAAATCGGACGAAACTATATATGGGAGCTATATCTAAATCTGAACCGATTTTCACGAAATTTTAAACACACATCGTTTTAGACATAATTCAGTACGCTATGCCAAATTTCGTGCAAATTGAAGGATATATAGGGACTTTGGTGCACTATTTACCTCAAATCGGACGAAACTATATATATTGGAGCTATATATAAATCTGAACCGATTTTTCCCAATTTCAATAGGGTTCGTCCTTGAGCCGAATAAGTGACCTGTGCCAAATTTCATCCAATTCGGATTATAAATGCGACCTGTACTTTGTTAACAAAAATACATGGACGGACGGATGGACATGCGTAAATCGACTCAGAAAGTGATTCTATGCATATTCTCAAAAGGAACCATGGGTCTATCTCGATTTCTTTTGCCTGTTACAAACATATGCACAAAGACACAATACCCTGTACCACAGTGTGGTGAAGGGTATAAAAATTGAGGATGCGTCGTTTTTGAACACCTGTTTCTATATGAAGGAGTTGCCAGATCGAAACAAAATTGAACATGTGTTCATAACAAAGATGAAACTTTCCAAAACACTTAACTTTTTTCTGTTTATACCTCGCTTTTGCGCTATGCTAAGAAGTTTCCGAACTGCTGTTATGTTTAAGGACTCAAAGCCACAAACACAAACTAATACCACTTAACATTATTTTTGAAACAAATCATACCGAAGCCCTTAAATACCTCAATATAAGAAAAAATGAATTTAAAACGCTTTCAAAACAAAATGACTCAATTGTAGAGTTGATGTATGGTTAATATGTTCTTTCTGGTCCTTAATATACAATAACATACTCCCTGACCATGACTCAATTGTGTTACATAGTGTTATCAATATAGACATTAGCTAAATCTAATGTTAATGCAAAGTTCCAAATAATTTCTTATGGTAGATTGTATATAAAGTTCTATCCCAACTTTTTGTACTTGTTTTGTTGATGAGTGTTCATAAGTCGCTAGACTAATTTAGTCACAAGAACTTGTGCAATTTTCCTCTGTATTATCAACATGTCAAAAACATCTTTAAATCATCAATTAATAACGACAGGATGACTGTCAGGCGTCCACCAATAATTCTGCCAATAGCCAATGACTTTGGTGATTATAATGTAACTCGCACTTGGTCATGGTATCATGTCCATGGCGTTGCTCAATCTCAAAAGGCTCTATCTGTTCTTTGATCATCAATACCGCATCATATCCAATAACAGAAATCAACATGGTCGGGGGAGGGGAAAAATGCTCTTTTGTTAGGGAAAAGCAGGACTAATCATAAAAAGAATAAGAAGACAAAGATGAAGAGAAAAAGAAAAACAGCAACAACAACGACGGTGGCGGCCTTATAAATGGCATTTAGGCATTACAAGACGATACGAAATAATCTCCAATCAAGCATTATAAATTGTGCTAGTTTTAATAATAATCATAACAGCGACAACTACAAACACACCAGCATCAATGATAACAACAATGCAGGATATAAGCAACAAGAGTGTCCCACAGTAACATCTTGGCTATCTATCTACATTGGCTTCGCCATCATAATAATCACCACCATCATCGCTCGCAACTTCATCGAGACAATCAACATCCCAGTCATTGTCAATATCTCGCTATATCTCCACCCCATGGCCATTTCCATTCTTATGTTTAGCAACCATCAAGTATAATCATGACCATCAACCATCTTCTTCGTCGTCGTCTTTGTCATCCTGTATCATTGTCACCCAATAAATCCTCTTGTATTTGATGATTTTCTATTTCCATTGGCACAGCTTCCATGGTTAATATCGTTCGCTGTTCAGGATAGACGACACTATGACAAATGCCAACTTGTATGACACTAAGAAAAAAAAAATGGCCAATATGTACTTATGCAATAATAATAAAAATCAGAAGCAAAAAAAGCGGATAACTTTGCTGAAACTTTAAGTCGTCGACTTAAGACTAGGGAAATTTTATTTTATTTATTTCGAATTGTTGGCGAAAGAAACCGAATGCAGTATAAACATTTCAAAGCAGTAATTTAACGGATTATTTTTTTATTATCACCAAAATATATAGAAGTATGTTCCGACCTTAAACTTTTTGGAAAAATCAAACTAATTTAGTGATATTTCTTGCATTAAAAAGTATGGGACTGGAATTCGATATTAGTCAAACTATGTTTTTTAACAACATTTTCAATTGAGATACAAGAAGGAGTGGACTTATGGGTCCCATCTTCGAACTTGAATTAAGTTTAAAAGAATTATTGCGATGTGCACATTTTGTATCACATCGAACATTCCGTACTATTGATATTAGATTAACAAATTTTCAAAATGTTGACCCTCTGTCGTGGTGGTACGAGAAGGAGTGTACCGATGGGTATCAACAGTAAAATTTTAGTACCATTTAGTTCCTTTGTTATCTTATAGTATGTCTGTCCAAAACTACCGACATATCTCAAAACAAGACCGCAACACAAATCTAGCACTTTACTAATTTTGGTACCATTTATTACCATCGTACTCGTTCAGTACTTATTTCCAAAACTAATTCCAAATTTCATGATTCGAGCTCTATAAGTTCACACGAATCATTCAAATGTTATTAACTTTAGTACCATTTAGTACACATTCATATAAATCCAATAGAAATCATATTTTCCAATTTCAAGATTCTAGGTCGATCGCTTAACAAATTTAATTGCACCAGATTTAGAACACATTGGAATGAATTTCCGAAACTTACCACATTTGGTACCATTTAGTACACATTAGTACAATCTCCCAAAACTTCCTACGATTTTTTCAAAACTACCTATATCACAAAACCAATGGATATCTTATTTCCCGATTTCAGCTCTATCGGTTCACCCAAAATCAAATTGTACAGTAGTATTTAGTACCCATAAGAATGAATTTCCAAAATTAAATCTATACCCCAATCCTATACTCTAACAGTAGTCTTATTTCTCCAGCTCTATCGATTCACCCAAATACACATTTGGTACCATTTAGTACACATTAGTACAAACTCCGAAACTTCCTACATATCTCAATACTACAATGATCCCAATTCCATATATCAGGATTCCTGCTCCATCGGTTTACCCAAAATTTAAACTGTACCAAATTTAGTACCCATAAGTATAAAATTCCTAACCTAAATCCATACTCCAATTCTACACTCCAACAGTAATCTTATTTCCAATCTTCAGTGTTCCAGCTATATCCGTTCACCCAAATCCAAATTGTACTAAATATAGTACCATTCATTTAGTATTTTTCGTACACATAATTACAAATTTCCAAAACGATCTACATCTACCTATCTACGACGATAATGTTAATTTTTAATATCCGGATTCCAGCTCCATTCATTTCTCCAAATTCAAATTATATTAAATTTAGTACTTTTCATATACATCACAACCACCTCCTTATATTGACCCTACTTCTCAATCATAGCATTCCAAATGTTTAGCTCTATTCATTCACATGCTACGAAATTGTACCAAATTTCTTCTTTGCTACATCTATTCTACACTCCAGTGGTACTCATTTCAAATTTAAGAGTTCTAGCTTTACCGGTTCGCGAAATACAAATGTTACCACATTTAGTACTTTTCGTGCCGTTCTAGTACAAATTTCCAAAAACCCATCTTATCTGATATTCTAGCTTCAACCCTTTCGTCTGGTCGTTGATGAATTGTTAAGTCAGTCTGTAAGCTTTACGACATCACGATAAATCTCGCAATATTTATTAAGAGCTTAGCAATTTTGCTTTCACTTTGGCAAAAATTTGATATTTCTGTATGTGTGAATGAGTGTTTGTGCGAAATTTTTATATTATAACTTTTGGTTCCATTTAGAACTTTCCGTAGTCTTGACAAATTTGAATTTAATTTGCATATGCAATTTCGCATCAGGGCAAAACAAATACAGGTTATCGACATACGGCCTTTTAAAAGCCACATAGCCCAATATGCTTGATGAGCCGCTTTACCAATGGCGAAACGCGTCGCATAATGATGGGTACAAAGGTTCTTCTCCTGGCCTTCCTTTTCATTGCAAAACCTAGATCATTAAGCTCGACTCGAAAGAGTATAAATAATCTCTTTATATTTCATTCAAATGCACTATAGGTCAAATGACCACTTTTTCTGTGCAAAATTAATAGTGGCAACAAAATCATAGTATTCGTCATGAAATTTGGCCCAACTTAATTTTTTTTGTTATTAGAATTGTTATTGTTGAATTTGGAAGAAATCGGTTCGGATTTGGATATAGCTCCCATATATATTTTCATCCGATTTCAGGTTTAAGATGCACCAAATCGGTAATATACAATGGATTGCGATGAAATTTGGTTTGTATTTTTTGTTTTTTTGGATTCTGCAAATAAATGTGTCGAATTTGGTTCAAAGCGGCTCAGATTTAGATATGGCTCCAATATATATGTTCTATCCGATTTCACGTCTAAGTAACTCTAAACTCACAAAATAGATCCGATCATCATAACATTTAGTTTGCATGTTTTTTATAGGCTAAAAACAAACTCAGAAAAATTTGTTTCAGATCCGGACAGATTTAGCTATATCATCCATATATATGTTCCATCCGATTTCATGTTTAAACCACGCCAAAATCACAATATACAAATTTTATTCAAATCGGATCTGATTTATATATAGCTCTCATATATATGTTCTATCCGATTTCAACTTAAATCACTCGTTTGCATTATACCACCCTTTTGAAAAGTTGTATTCTAGAAGGAAAGCTAAAGCTTCATCCGCAGAAAGTGGAATAAGCTTTTCGAGTTCTTGGGGTATCACGTTTCTCAGTTGAAAGGTCAGTAGCTTCATTTCTTTTACCAAATTCAATGTTTTTATTAGGTGCCGTTTTTTCTGAACAATTCTTAAGCAAAACATTTAAATCCGAATATAGCCATTCATGATTTTTGTCTTACAAAACATTCATGTTACTGTGACATTTTTACCAACTTTGCGCTAATTTTCAGCAAAATAAATGAACTTTTTGCTTTAAATATTTCTCTCTTTCATCCGAAATACTGTCGACATCAATTTTGCTCACTTAATGTTTGAAAACAGCATCAGCTTCTTTCTTTTTGTTACCTTCTTTTCGCCAAATTTCAAAAAGATCGATTTTTTTGTACGGAGCTTCCCTAGAAAAAGAGGCATTACTCGCAAAACGCAAAAATCGCAACTTGAAATAAATTGAAAATAACTCATTAATTATCACTTAATTTATGTGCAAAATTTCAAAGAGGTCATATTGGGTAATTTTTTTTAAGTTTACTGAAAGTCAATATATCAAATTACTTTAACTCTTTAAAGTCTTCATAGGCTAAAGGGTCATTTTCAAGTATAGTGTTGCAAACATAAAAATGTTTTGATTTAATATAAATATGTTTACCTGTATCTATATTTTTCATTTTACACTAATTAATTATTGTAAACACAATCGAAATAATAGGCACTCAAAGTTGACTAAGCACCACAGAAATATAAGCATATTTATAGAATAAATTATATTGAGCGACTTGCACGGCCAGATGTGTAACGGTACTTCATATTTAGCACTAATAAATATCACTTCTTTCTATTTTGGAGTGTTCAAAACACAAAAACAATAACAACTCATGAAAAGCGACACTATGATTTTTTCAATTTTGCACAGAAAAGCCGGTAATTTGACCTATAGTCACCCTTACAAAAGGCAAAATTCAAATAACAAAAATTATTTTTTTGTGTTGTAAGCCAGGACGTTTTTCTGGAATTTGTACATTTAATTGATCCAAAAGATTGCAATAGTACTCCGAATTTATTGTTTTACCCTTTTGCAGATAGTCAATCAGTAAAATACCTTTGAAGTCCCAAAAACCGTTGCCATAACCTTACCAGCCGATTGAATGGTTTTTGCCTTCTTTGTGACACTTCCTCCAGCTTCAGTCCATTGTATGGATTGTTCTTTTGTCTCTGGAGTAAAGTTGTGGATCCATGTCTAATCAACAGTTATGAAACGACGCTTAAAATCCATTTTGTTTCGCTTAAAACGATCCAAGCAAGCTTGAGAAATATTAATTCTTAGGCGTTGCACAGTGTCACGACCGCGGCAAAAAATGGTCAAAACCAAGTACCTCGGAGGACAAATTTTTTGATGAGGTATGATAGAAAACACTCCAATTAGAATGAAATTTTATATCGATATTTCGAGTAGTTCTGTCTCTACAAAGGTTCAAATCTGATAATTATTTATAAACTGATTTTTTACCATATTTTCGAAAAATGGGTGTGTTTTTCTGATGCTAAAATATTTGAATATTTAAATTAACGGTTATTATAAAAGTGTTTATTTTGGTTGCTGTGGATGTTAAAAACAAGGATTCGCTGTAGTTTGTATGTATATAAATATCATATGGTGTATACAGTGTCCACACTTGTAGTACTTAGTTCATCAAATTTGTAAAAAAAAAATTAAATTAGTGGAGCAGAAAAAAAAGTTTAAAAATGTTTAGCACTATTTTTTTTATTTGAGTGGCGAAAAGTGTATCATTTAAGGAATAACAAAAATTAGCTGCGGAAACCTGCGGTCCTAAGAGTTATTTAACTTTTTTGGTGACCACCTTATAAGAAATATGGCATATTCATGAAATGGTTAGAAGCGTATGGTCCAATATGTTATGTATACAATTAAATAAGTTATTGAGGGTCAAGTAGAAAGGACACGATGCAATTATGTGGTAAATACGTTATTCGATGCGGAGATATGGGAGAATTGGTTTTAAAATATAGCTTTTATATAAATTTTCAGTCAATTTGAAGATTATACTTATTTATCAGATTATTTGAGACATAAAGTTCGTACATGAATTACCTTTGTGGAAAGTTCATACAGAAAAATATTATTTCTTGGTAAGGGATGTGCAAAGTGCAGTACAATACCTTTTGAGGGACTTTCACAAGATGCTAACAAGTCATGCTACAAAATAATAAGTAGCAGCCCGAACTTTTGTGAAAGCCGAGTCAAATAAGGATTTTATTTTGTATTTTATATTACAATCCGACCTTGTAATATCCTTAAACAGCCATAAAGTTAAGGCCCGAAATTATAACATGGATGATACTAAATCGTACATTTGGGAAGACAATAGTTTATAGAGTAACTTCGGGTAATGTGGACCACCATTTTCTTTTTTTTGATATTGTGGGCGTAATAACGGAAAAAAAATAAAAACGAATTGTTTTCACAACATGGTAGATTTGTTGGCTAAATATATTACAGGTCAGGGACGTACGCAGGGGGGCGGCCCTGGGGGCCCGGGCCCCCCCCCCCCAAAATGAATTTTTTTCATAGTAAATTTATGTTTGCAACAGCGAATTTGTTCATTTTGTACTCGAAGCACCTGTAATTTCGCATATCGAGTTTTCAGAGGATTGAATACCTCCTCGCATATTAATTGCGCCCATGTTTCGAACTCGTCCTCATAAAAAGGTCCCAATTTTTATAGTGGTCCACATTACCCGACATTGAATATTTTTTTTAAAAATAATTATCGGCTTCAAAAATGAATAAAAATTAAAAATGGCCGATTATAATTACTGCTAAACGTATATTTTTGTTAAAGAAAACAAGAAAACCACATAACTTCTTTATATTCGAGAAAAACCAAGTGTTCGACTATTTTGCAAAAACGTTCGACTATTGTGCTAAAAAATTTTCAAATCGCTCTTTTACAATCTGAGCTACATTTTCTACTACTAATTTTTCAACTTTGCAATTAATTATTAAAAACCAAGCTTGATGTTTGTTTTCACTAATTAGGAAAGCATATATAGAAAGCATTGACATATTTTAAGCATTTTCTTAGATATGGGGGGTGGTCCACATTAGAAGCCTGGTCCACATTACCCGAAGTTACTCTATATATCTCTGATGTGTGTTTTGAAAATGTTGTGAATGATAAAAAAGTAATTTATTAATAACTAAAGTATATCAAATATGTTATTATAATAAAAGTAACAAAAATAAAACTACTGTACTTAATATAGCTGCATATATATATATATATATATATATATATATGAATATATATGTATATATAGTTACTGAAGGGACTTTTGGTATGGTAGGTTCCTGTAACATGGACCAGCAACTAAATTGCAATACCTTTTACTGTCTTCGCCCAATTTCACGGACTTTGTATTAATAAAAACAATTTTATAGGTCAAAAATCGGATTTTCAAGATCCTTTGTATGGGAGGTATATCAAATCTTGGTCCGATCTACCCAGTTTTTGGTCCGTTGCTTTATGGGCATAAGTAAATATAAATTGCCAATTTTCATTGAATTTGGTTGAATATTAAAGATTATATAGCCCAAAATAGTAAAATTTTCAAGATCCTTTGTATGGGAGGTATATCAAATCTTAGTCCGATTTTCCAATTTTTTGTCAGTTGCTCTTTAGGACACTAATAAGCACATGTACCAAATTTCATTAACTTACGATAACTCCTTCTATTTTTGGCCGCTGTTTATATGAACTCGCGACATAGTGCGTCGTTGATCGACTGTTAACAAATGCGGCACCCATCTTGCAGAAAGCTTTTTCATCTGTAATTCTTCATGCAAAATTAAATGGACTCGATCATTTGAGATGCCCATGATATTAGCAATTTCGCCCGCTTTTATTCATCGATCATTTAATATCATATCATGCACTTTGGCAACAATTTCTGTTGCTGTTTTGGACGTCCACTACTAGGTCCATCTTCAACGCTTGTACGACTACGTTTAAATTCAGCAACCAAATTTTTTACTATTACCTATGAAACAGCACTTTCACTTAACACATTCACCATATCATTATGCATTTCTTGTCCCTATAAACCTTTTTCTTGTAAATACTAGCGGGCCCGGCCAACTTCGTGTCGCCCAAATAAAATTCATAGATAGAATCTCCGCAAAGATAAAAAAATTATTAAATGCTAAATTTGAATGTAAAATATTTTAATGTAATCCAGAGCGATATTATAAGCGAAGTTCTTGGTTTTGTTTTTCGGCGCAAAATAAATAACGACGATGGCTTGTCGTGCGAAATATAGGGAAATTCGAGATTTATTAACTGACATCGCAAAAGCCAGTCGAACAGGAAACTAAATTCGCTTGAATTTAAATGAAAGGTCTGTTGGACTAATCGGTATTCGTGGGATAAGGACGTTCTCTCCTTTGAATTTGCCCATTATGATATCACTTGAATTACATTATTCATTAGCCTTTTGACAGATTTGATTGATTCAGATTCCGCAACATGATTACGATCGTTCCCATTTTTAGCTGTAAATTCCAGGCACATCAAGAGAGCTCAAAAGTTCGGTTGGATAGTTTGTTGCTTCATCCTTGTCTGCCACGCTATCAACGGATTTGAAGGAGTGCAACTCTTTACGGATTTTATTTTGAATAATGATATTCAAGCTATCAACTAATCCACTGTAAACTTGTATAATTTTGTTCAATGCCTGGAAACACTTTGGTGATGAGTTCCTGCTTAGACGATGTGAACTCACAAAAATTTGCTGGGAAAGATATTAATCCTGTCGAAATGTCTACAGGAATTTGTCCATTGACAAGTGTTAGCAGCTGTCTTGAGAAGTCAGCAGCCGACGGGTCGTTCTGCAACGTAACTCTCATGTTCGTTGTCAATTTCAGCTTCTTAACATGCCGCCATCATCGGAGCAGTAGATTTCGGGATAACGGGAAGCGTTTGACGAAAACCGCCGGAGAACAATATCATAGATCCACCAAATAGTCTCGAATTACCTCGTAAATCCCTCATCGTTCCATCAAGTGCCTCCAAAGCTCGTTTCGCGCCATAGTGCATTCATCCCAAATTATGATTTTGCATTCCCGCATTAATTTCGCTGTCGCCGAATTCATGGACGCTGTACATGTTGGCTCGTCAACCGTGAGCAGATTCAGCGGCAACTCCAAAGCTGAATGTGCAGTCCGACCCCCTTCCAACAATGTGGCAGTAATACCAGACGATGCAACAGCTAACGCAATATGTGATTTTGATCGAATTATTGCCAGTATCAATGAAATGACGAATGTTTTACCTGTTCCACCGGGAGCATCGAGGAAGTAAATGCCTCCAGTTCCTTCGTCAATTACCTTTATCAGCAATGGTATACGTTCTTTTGTTCAACATTCAAATGAATTGCTAAATGAACAACAGTCGGAGGACGTTCATGAATGGGAAAAGAAAACAGTAGCCAAATTGCCTCGTTACAATTCACGTAACGTCTAAGCTTAAATTTCGTCACTTTGAATTCGTATCGGCAATGCCAAACACCGCCATGTCACTGCCTTTGTTCCCATATATGCATACGTATTTGATCGATTTGATGGAGTTATAGTACTCAACATTGCAGTGGGCTGAGAACGTTTTGGATAAATGCGGAGAATACGGAAAGATCCAGCGGTTATCGACAACGCCATTGTTTCCCTTCACTTTTATCACGTCGACACAATGATTGTGTCATCCACCAACGGACGGGGGAAGCGCTTTGTGCATTTTCCGTTTTCATGCACGATGAATCAGGGTTGTGAACTCCGCAGGGGCCATGAATCATGTTCGTTGTCACAACGACATATAGCTCCGGATTAGTTTCTGGATCTGGTATTTCGGCAGAAATGATCGAATCAATTTGATCTAGTCGGATTTTTTCAAACAACCAAAGTAAAGTATATGCATGTGGTAAACCACGCTTCTGCCATTCAACCGAGTACATCCAACAACGAATTTCTCTAAAAATCTTCTGCTTAACAATGCAATCCATGAGTACTCTGGTTTTTTGTTTGAATATTCGTGCAGTAATGTCATGTCGATCGCTGGAAGTTTGTCCTGCTTGCAAAAGATATGAAATCTCAGTCTATTTCAGATTGTAAGTGAACGTGATTAATAAATCCGGGAGCCCTAGGTCCGTACGTATGCCATTGCGCCTTGAGCATACCACCGGGTCTTTTGTCCGCTCTAATAATGATTTCGTGGTCGTCAGTATGCATTGTATCCAATGCAGTTTTGAACAACCTGACCAAATCATTATGCTCATGCAGACAGTTTTGCAATTGTTGGATTATTTCTCGTTTAGTCGCAGTGAAAATTGCACAACGTTGATCCAATTCAATTGTAAACTCACCAACGAAATATATTTGAAACTTATGCTCTCGGTTTGGTAGAAGTAACAAAGCACCCGCTCTATGGTGAATTTGCCCTTGAATCTGAATGTTTTAAATAGATTGCGAAAATATTTAAGTGATAATTTTGAAAATAAAGAGGCGCCGGGTTGATCGGCAACTTCGGCTTCAAATGACGTCATTTGAAAACATCCATTATATTTTTGTATACAATGGCTCATGAGAATAAGCCAATGGAGGCAATTTCACCTTGCCACCAGCGCAGCATAAGTCGGGGGTTTCGCATTGGAATTTCAATGCATTACAATGCAGGCATATCACCGATATCAACGCAGCGAATGTCTTTGTAGATTATTGTTGAATCGTATTCAAATGTTGCTCGACGCAGGTCCATTCTTCTATAAACATTTGTTCGGATTTGACCTAGCACGATGCAGCACGAACCCTTGCAATATGAACACGTCTCCAATGATTTCTTTCTACACGTTCCTCTTGCGATTGAGAGTTACGGATATTTTGACTATTGCATGACGTGTGCGTCGACCAAGATTTGACCTCTAATAGGAGGCATTATCCCAGCAAACAATTCTCCTAAAACCAACAAATACAGCAAAATTTAAATTTTTTACTCAATATAAAATTACAATAAAACAGGAACATGACAAATTTATCACTGTAACAACCGCCTAAATAGCCAAATAAAACAATAACAATTAATTCAATATCGTTTACGTTTAATGACTAACCTATTTTGAATAGGAACATAAAACAATGCGATTGCATCAGAAAAACTAACAAATTATATATTTTATAAGTGATGCCAGATCAACTGGTTCTGTTCGTGTGTTGCCACTCTGATAGCTATTCAGCGGATTGTCACATCCCTCCTCTATTTTTCTTAAGCTTCATCGTTACTGTCGGCCTGGATCCTCCAGTATCTAAGTTAGGTGATTTTGATGGTAGTTCCGGTGATGATTCATTGGTGGAAAGATCTTCGTCAGCGGCATCTTTCGAGATTTTCTGGATCTGCAAACGAAGTCTCAGTGGATCTTGCTAACGATGGTAGGGATGAATCAGTTGGAATTTTCTTGACATGTAATGTTTCTGCGATACACTCTGCCTTCTCCTGATATCACAACATCATTGCCCTTTCGCTCCTTTACTTCGTATTCAGTTTGCCCAAAGGTTGTGCATAATATGTTAGAGTGGACAGTCTTTCGCAGCAATACTTTATCCCCAACTCTGATGTTGCAATCGACCGCATTTCTGTCAGTATCGGCTCTCTGTTTCCTTTTATCCATATTCAGAATGTCATTGTCTCTGGCATCAGAGTCGATAGCATTCTCTTCAATGTCATTCAGCGATGGAATCTTATCTCTAATGACCCGATTAAAAATAAGTTCCGATGGAGCTTTACCTGTTGTACCATGCGGAGTGACATTATACATGAGGATAAATTTACGAACCTCCTTATTATAGTCCAAACCCTGCGAGTGAGCAATCTAAAGACGTTTTAAAAGAGAGCGGTTCAAGTTTTCGACCTCTCCATTAGCTTGGGGCCAATAAGGCGGTGATGTCATCAATTCAATATTATTAGTTGCGCAAAAAGTCTTGAATTCTTCGCTCACAAATTGTGGGTCATTATCTGAAGTTATTGACTTGGGACATCCATGCCGGGCAAATATTTCCTCGAGAAAATCAAAAAGCAAAAGCATATCATCTTTGCTATTATTGTGTACAATTTCCAAAATGGTTAAAGCCTGTGATACTGAATTTTCTATAATAGAACAAATGGTGAATTCACATGGCTTATCAAAAGTAACAGATGTATCTAGAGTCTGGATAACGAGTCTGCTATGTTATGTTTCCCAGCTTTGTAAATAATGTTGAAGCTCGATACGAGCCGGCGGCTTTGATGTTGGCTTAAAAATGGCTTCAAGAGGCTTGTGGTCCGTCTCCAGCTCAAATTGAATCCCTGCTAAGTAATAGTAAAATCACTCGACAGCCCACACCAGAGCCAGGCTCTCTTTCTCAGTTTGCGAATATCTGCGTTCAACTTCAGACAGCGCCTTATTTGCAAAAGACACGACATACGGAGTGTCTCCAGTAAATTGAATTAGAACCGCTCCCAAAGCCACAGGGCTGGCATCAGCAATTAATCTCGTGCGTCAGTTCGGTGAAAAATAAATAAGTGTTGAAAGGGCAATTAATTTTTCCTTGAGTTTTAGAAATGCATCGTTTTGTCTAGTGGTCCAAATAAATTTCTCGTTGGCTTTTGTGATGTCTCTTAGAGGTTCAACCAAATCACTTAAATCTGGTATAAACTTACCTAAATAGGTAACCAGACCAAGAAAACTACGAGTCTCCTCCCGTGAATTCGGTGCTCGAAAATTCAGCACACCATTTGTTGATAGTACATGGCCCAGAAATTTTAAATTTTGTACCTTCCACAAGCATTTGTCTTCATTTATGGCTACATTGAAGTTTTTAAAGGTGTTAAGAACACCTTGTAAATATTCATCATGTTCCTTTTCAGTTGCGCCGAAAACTATGATATCATCCAAATAATTTAACGCATTCTTACATGGGGCCAAAATACTTTCCATGGTTTTTTGGAATATTTCGGGAGCTGAGTTCACCCCAAATAACAGTCGTTTGTGTATAAATAAGCCTTTCAAAGTTATAAATGTAGTTAGCGGCTTTCTTCTTCTAACTCCAATTGATGATAGACATTTTTAAGAAAGAATTTAGAAAAGAATTTAGCAACTTGTAGTCTCGTCATAAAACTATCGAATGTTGGCAATGGATAATTTTCTCTCAAAATTGCTGTATTCGCACGTCTCATGTCAATACACAGCCTAATGTCACCATTTTCCTTGAAAACAACGACTACAGGAGATATCCAAGCGCTGGGACCAAAACCAGGTTCAATAATATCCAGAGCTAATGCCTCATTAAGTTTCGCCTCGACCCTATCCTCAACCGCAACAGGCACCCGGCGTAATGGTTGTTGGATAGGTCTTACGGTGGTATCAATAGTCAAGTTTACTTTTATTCCAACAATTTTATTGAAATGTTGCAATTTCTCAACATGATTAATGCCGATACCCTGCTTCAACACACCCAGTTTGATGGTCGTATCTTTACCAAGCAACGATTGCTCCCCATGCTCAATGACAAAAAGTTGACATCACATTCGAGCTACTCCTAATTCCAATAACAGCTTCGAAAATCACTTTTATCGTTAGTGCCGCCTTGCCAGGGTATGCTTTAAATTGATGATCCGATTCAAACCGAATATTCCACATGACTGCATTTCCATCCTTCAACAAATTCCAATCATCTTCACAAAGCAGATTGTGTTTTGATCCAGAATCAATCAGCATACTTATTTGTTTGCCACCTATAAAACACTGAATTATTTCAGCTGCAGATTCTCCTTCATTAAATGTCTTAAAACAATAGTCATCATTTGCTTTGGAGTTATTAGCATTCTCGTCTATCGATTGGCCATCAATATATCGTATTTTGTTAAAACCAAAATCCCGGCGCTTTGTATTTCTGTTATCAAATGTTGAAAACTTTCGTTTATATGGCACATGGCACATTTGTTGCATTTCATTTTCCTGGCTGGACAGTTCAAACTGTTTCCGTCATGGCTGCTCTGTCTACATCTAAAACATTCACGGATATCAGAAATTTTATTGATTTCGGCACTCGCGCTCGTGTTTTGGGCATTTATTGATTGTGTCTGAGCATTAATTTGTTCATGGATTTGGCAAATTTCAATTACTTCTTTCAAAGTGTGGTCTTTTTCCAAAATCTTTTTTTTTTTCAAATCAGCAGACGCCCAGGCGCCAATCAATTTATCCTTAATACTAAAAAAATTTCTTTCTTTGTTGTTCTAAATACACACTTCGAAGCCTGTTGCCGTGTTCTCAACAAGAATTTATTAAATGTTTCATCGCATTCTGCTTTCAAAGACCGAAATAGATGCCTCTCAAATGTGGAATTCCTCTCCGGCGAAAAATAATCAGTCAATTTGTCAACTAATATTTTGTAAGCATCTTCGTTTTCTGCACAAGTCAAGGCATCTGGAATGTTATACACAACTTCCTGCAATTGAGTTCCACCGTAATGCAAAAGTTTATTCTTTTTCTTGATCACATCTGTTATTTCTTCTGCATCAAGGTAAAATGTAAACGACCTGAGCCCACTCAGTACGAATAAGTGACTTGTCAATCGTTTCGCACAGAAATGGTCTTATTCCATTTGTCTCATTCATGTTTAAAAACAATGTTATTGTTTCCTAGAACAAATAAACTGTTTTTT
>NW_026878820.1:0-24467 GCF_032173495.1 Musca vetustissima | reverse complement strand
TTAAACTATGAAATTGAAGAAGAAATTTGGAGTGAATATGAAACGTAAAGCTACAAATGGGACAATTTGTTACGAAGTGGATTAAATTCATTGACTAACAAAGATTGAGACAAAGAAGAAATGAATTTTAAGTTACTGTGAAAATCATTTCTTTAGAATTAAATTAATTGGTTAACAATTCAAAGGGATAAATGTTAGAATTCTCTAGAGGGGAATCAAGATGCTGTTCGATATATATTTATGATTTGGCAGAAAGATACTCATTATACCAGAACTTGCAAAATATATACGCACAGACGTTACTGCATTGGAATTGGAAAATGCTATTGGAATTGGAAAATTAAGATAAATCGTATCCTAAAAAATATGTCTCACAAGAAGAGATATCAAAGACTGTGAAGGTAATATTACATGTGGGGCATCAACAAGTTTTGGAGTATAAACGTGAATAACTGTACCAAAAGATTTATAGAACCTAATAGAATATAGTCAATGTACCTGCATCCTTTAAATATCATCCTGGAACTTTATATCTAAAATTGAGTAGAGAAAGAGGTTAAAAGTCATTTAAAGTCAGCATTATTCAAATGTATGAATCCCGAATCGTTTTTAGGAACCTTATATAGATTTTTTGTCATATGAGGTAAAGTAGTGACATTTGCTTCGATTATGGCACAAACTTTGAGGGTGACGATAGAAAATGTGTGGTTTCAATTTTTATATATTCTACATAGATCAGCCGCATGTAGATTTTTGCAGTTTTATATATAGAACAAATCTAATATACTCAGATTATATTTTATATAACATTTCGGCATACTTTCTTTTGGCATTACAACATTTAAATTTTATTTTTTAAACAGTTCTTCAGCATTCTGAAAACATTATCCATGTTCTCAACTTCCCAAAGCAGCTTGTGTATTTTTTACAAAGGACTAAAGCACTACAATATATTGAAAATTGATTTTCTATGGACATGAGATCTTGTATAGAGAAAAAGCTTCCACTACGTTTCAACCGAAAGTATTCCTTTTAGTGGACATGAAAACTATGCGTAGACTAAATAGTTTCTGCAGTAGATGGGCTCACATTATTCGCATTCTTAGGGCTAAACTGCTATACCACCTATGGTATATAAATTTTGAGTGGGTATTGATATTAATACGTTAAGAGCTGATCATGCCTGTTGTACAAGTCTCCCATTTACTAGAGTTGGGGAATCTCTTTCCTGAAGCGGCTCGATTTATTGGTTCGTTTTGCATTCAGTTAGTTTAATAGTTCCTTGGTAAACATAATTTAAATCGTTTAATAAACGGGAAGATCTAGAGCAAAAAGGAACTAAATGAACTGAAGACCTAATACCGATCGTTCCTTTTTCTGAATACCAATTACTGACATTTTCCATGGATATGACATCTCCTATAGAGAAATAAACATCCACTAGATTTCTACAGATACAATTCTTGTAGTGGCCATCAGAAATATGTGCAGGCTTCCTAAAGAATAAATAGCATCTATATCATCATTCGAATTCGAATCATGATAAATAAATTAAGGGAGAATATTTGAGGTTTATAGTCACGAAAATGTTAAGAGCCCAGCACACCTGTTCTGAAAGTCTGTCATTGACTAGAGTCGCTTCGCAAAAAGAACTATGCCGTTCATTTAATAAACGGTAAGGTCTTCATGAACAATTGAATAAAATAGAACTAGGTGAACGAGAGCAAAAATAAACGACAGGATCAAAAATGACTAGATGAAAGAAACAAGCGGACCTAGTACCTATAGTTCCTTTTACTGAATAGTTAATTTGAACTGTGTTGTCCGGAAACGCTCCAACTCTACTCTTGATTGGGGATTGTTTAACTTTTGCATTTGTTTGTATGCACGAGGCTCGTTTAAAAAGTATACCTGTGTAACAGATGATCACTCTGTTGAGTTCATTTTTTGAACACATTCAAGCGTTTCAACTTTTAATTGTCAAATTGCCCCCGTGATATTTATTTTCAAGGCCTGACATCAAATTGTCAGTTATCATGACACGATAAATTTCGCTTACATAATTTTTGAGCAAATATGAAGCGATGATGTGGCGATCATCTTTGAAGTCGGACTAGAAACGTCGTCAGTCGCCCTTTTTTGGTTGCCACATTCATTTTAAACTCCATATTTTTTGAAAACATGAAGCGATGAAGTTTGAAGTCCGATTACAAACATCATTGGTCTGTATACAAAATATATTCTACTTTACGAACATACAGCTTTCTATTGATGCTGAATTGATGAAACGTCCAGGCAGGATGTATTTTTGCTTTCGCCGACTAAAATAATTTAATAATTTAATGAGGCTGGAGACTGATGTCATTCATGGGCTGGTGCGGTCTTTCTAACAGTAGGTTTTTTATAGAGCAGGGATTAATATTATAGGAACTTTAACTTCTAAATGAGGTTAGAACCTTCAACCACGCTGAATCTGTAAAAAAACTGTGACCTACACTCAAAATTGTCTGTGAGCCAGACTTTACGAAAATGGCTCTGCAATTTTTTATAGGGGCCATTACAAAACACAGACCTATATATCCCATTTGTAATACCAAACATTGGTTAGGTAGTAATTTCTAAGGTCTATAAAATATTTCGAACATTATTGTGATTTGTAAAGGCAAATTGGCGAATATATGCAGATAATACCTCTTTGACGAATATTTTGAGATATTGAAAATGGTATGCTAATTTAAATACGAATTCCACATTGTAAAAAGACTGCAATGTTTGTTCAAATTTAAGGAACATTAAATACAAATGTTTGAATTTTTACTTTGTTAAAGTTTGGAAATAACACCGTTTTTAAATATGCCGTCGGAATATTAAGACCTAAAAAGGGTTATTTCTTATAATTATTTTTTTCTGAAATCCTACGGTAAATTCCTTATTCCCAAAAAATTAATAATACAGATAAAAATTTAATTTTCCAAATTTGTTGTATATTTTCATAAAACATTTCTTAAACTATAGTAATAAAAATAAAAAATAATAAAAATTCAAAAACTGAAATAAAAATATTTGTTCTTAAAAACTACATAACCTCACAAAATAAATTTTTATACATTATTTACAAAACAATTTTCACTAAATTCACAACAAATTTATTGTTCCCTTTTGATTTCCACAGATTTCGATGGTGAACAATCGTCATGTTGTTTGGGTGATTGCGATGGACTGGAGGGATTATTGCCGGACATATTGAAGGTTGGTGATTCGGAACCTTTCTTTTGCTTGACACGACGATTTTGGAACCAGATTTTAACTTGTTTCTCGGACAAACGCAAACGGTTGGCAATTTCAATGCGACGCAAACGTGACAGATAGGGATTCATGGAGAATTCACGCTCCAATTCCAAGAGTTGGGTGCTGGAGAATGCGGTGCGAATGCGTTTGCTGGAATCGGCATAATCGGAAACGACAGGAGTAATATCCACATTTGGTGAGCCGGATGATGATGTGGGACAGATGGTTTGGTGACTGTTGTTTGTCTGTGTGGGTTTCAGTGGGGAACTGGATGGTGAACAGGAGGAATCATGGCGATAACGTTTTGTTTGTTGTTCATCGTTGGAGGGATAATCCATGGTAGAGGTTGACGAGGAGGCTGATGGTGAGGTACAATAGACATTGTCAGCTCCCAATGGCAAAATTTGGCCATAGGGAATTGTGGCATTGGGTAAGATGGTGGCAGGAAGGCTGTTGTATGCGGTGTCAAAGGCAGCTGAAGCTTTACGCTTTTGAGCCAAAAGTGTGGCATAGGGATGATAGGATTGTTGTTGTAGAGCGGCAGCAGCTACTGCTGCGGCTTGTTGTTGTTGCTGCTGCTGTTGTTGTTGAATACCCAAGGAGAACAAATAACTGCCCACATAGCTGGCCGGATATGGCAGCATGGGGATTTGGGGCAACATTGCAGCTGCTGCTGCAGCAGCGGCGGCAGCATGTGCCGCATTTGTGGCAACCGGTGTCACAGCAGTTGGAGAGCCCAAAGTATCCTTTTTCAGGGGCATATTATCGCTGAGCAAAGAATCCATTAAAAATGAGCGAGACATTTTCGGTGAGTTGTTGTTGTCGTTTGTTTCGTTTAAAGAAAAACACGAAATAATAATTTTTTCAAAATTTTTGTTCGCAAAAACGATTAGTTGTTGAGATAATCACTGATGATGGTGAACTGATGCTCTCTGCTCCGGCGATCCTGACTTATATAGTGAACCACCCTTAGGACGGACAACCAGGCACCCTTAGCCCACAAAACTACCCTGCACGCAATTGCAGTAGTAGTTGGTGTTGTTGTTGTTATTGTTAATCTGCCATAACTGTTAAAAGACAATGCCTTACAACTTCCTACCACAACAAATTATAATTTGAGGGTTGTTGTTGTTGTCATCGTCGTCGCAGATTCATCTACACAATAATGAATCAACCTTCCTTCTAGCCAGCTAGTCAACCAGCCACCATTGTCTATTGTTGCCCTTATATGTGTGAGTGAGTGTGTGTTTGTTTGTATGCCTGTATGTGTGTACAATTCATTGATTTAGAAAAACCCCTCAATGCCTCTGACAAATTAGACAAATAGTTTACCATTGCATTGGGCATTGTTATCCTCGGTTAATGATTTCAAATTGTTGTTGAACTAAATGTTATGCTCCGCCCTTAAGATGGGTACCCGGGCAAATGCAGGTACCTAGTAAAAGAAGAGGAAAACAACAACAGCAACTGGAAACATTATTGTCTTGTGTCTGTTGTTTTTTTGTGGCGTAGATACTGGAATTATTGTTGTATACTTTTTTGAATTTTGATTTTAAAAATTATTCATTCATTCATCGTTGCAGGGCTTTTGTCTGTGGCACGTTTTCTTTTCCACAGTTATATAATCGAATTTTTATGTAGTACTCCATTCTAACACGATTTCTATGCTTCACGCTATTTATTAGGCTTTTGAATTCAAATTTTTGGGCGAGTTCAACTTTTTCGTATTAGTTTTAAGTTTTCTATTAGGGATTTATTAATTTTTAATTTTTGAGAAATTGGATTTGAACTTAGATTTAAATTGTTTGTAATGAAGAAGAAGGGCGAGAAGTATCATTACGGATAAGTCCACATAAAATTAGCGATTCAAGTACATGTATAGAGGAAACCTAAGCCAGAAATTATAGCGAATATTTATACTTTAAAAACTTGATTGGTTTTCTATATTTTCAGAGCGGCAATTGGCGTTATTTGAATTCTGAAAACATATTGGATTTGAACCTAAAATTTAATTTCAAAACTGAAAGACAGAAGGAGTATCCTTAAAAACCGTTCCACATTCGCGTTTGAAAAAAATGTATCCTTATAAAAAATTTACAATAACCACGATAACCAGCACCGACGGAGGAGCATTGATAAACTCCTTCCCAGGACACAACGGATAAAGGAGATAGTATTGTTGTGACATTTTTCGACATTGACCAAAAACTTTATATTTGTATGTTTTTCTCGCTGATATATGATCGAACATAATTTTGGGCAGAGAATCGAAGTTTTGCATGGGGAAGGGCATTTCACCAAAAAATAAACATAATTGTTTTTATGAAGATCGGTCTAATGTACCAAGACTTTTGTGTTAGTAGAGTAGAGTGTAAAAAACTCGCGAAATATTGCCCAGCATTGGAATATAGATCCGAAGAAAATTTTTATTGGAGTTTTGCCTGTAAGGGCGATGATGATCATTGTATGATTTTTATGGCAGTTATCTCTTTTTCGATTCGATTAATGATCAAATTGTTTGCAATAAAAAAGAAAGCTAGGGTAAAAACCTAAGAACACACCGAATTAAATTCCAATTTACCAAGATACGACGTTTGTCTTCACTCTAGAATTTAATTCGCAGATGCAAATTCGTATTAGCTGCGTTATAAATACATGTTATAAACATACGACCTTTGTAAAGCCACATTGCCCAATGCGCCTGATGAACCGCCTAACCAACGGCGTACTATTTTTTTTAAGAATTTCGGATTATTGACCATGCCATTTCAAACAAAAACCAGTAAGGAAAGTTCAAAAGTCGGACAGGTCGACTATGTGATACCCTTCACCACTTTGAGTACATACAAGATATGTTAATATCTACAATATCCTGTACATAGAACAGACATAGAATCTTTGGAGGACTATTGAGATGAAATCGGGCGAAAATGAATGTGCAATCTAGATAGATATTTGAACCAATTTAAAAAACTCCATACACATTCCATTATGAAATCAATGAAAAATTACATGCCAAACGGGCAGACTTGGATCCTTTTGTGTACCATTTGCATGAAGTCGAGTAAAATTATGTATGGGAGCTATATATAAACACATGGACCTAATTGAGCAACCGTTGCATACACCATTTGTTTTTTGTTATCATTCTAAACTCAACTTAATACCCTCTGCCAAATTTCGTGTAAATCGAACACGGTGCAACATTTACATAAAATCGAATGAAAATATGTATAAGACCTATATCAAAATCTGAACGGATTTCAACACACCTTATCACACATAATTTTTTCCCAATCGGACAAATATTGGGTGTTTGGTGCACCATTCAAAAAAATCGGACGAAACTATACATGGGAGCTATATCTAAATCTGAACCGATTTTTACAATGCTTGGCATATATCACTCTAGACCTAATTCAGTACTCTGTGCAAAATTTTGTCTCAATCGGACAAATATTGGCAGTATGGTGCTCCATTTACATAAAATCGGGCGAAACTATAAGTGATTCTATGTATATTCTCAAAAGGAACCATGGGTCTATCTCGATTCCTTTTACCTGTTACAAACATTTGCACAAAGACATAGTACCCTGTACCACAGTGTGGTGAAGGGTATAAATATTCTTTTGATGTACTGGATTTATCGATATCCCAGCGAAAATTCTACATAGTAGTCCCATTGAAAATGTATAAAATATTGATTGGTTTGATATTGCGATATTTTAAGAAGTAGGATGGAATTCATGATGTCGACAATCAGTATCATACAGATTTAGGAACATTGGTGGTTTCTTGCTTAAAGTGGACGCAGTTGCATTATCCTTATATAAGAACTCTGGCCGAAAAGGTTTGAAATGTTGTGCTAAGTAAATTTGATTTTTTTATGGAACTGTCTTAACTTCCTGGATGTGAAATAGAAGGGTTACCGACGCAGTTTCAGATACGTTTATTTTCGTCTTGAGAACTGAAAGTGGAATCACATGGAAGTAGTTTTATTATTAACATTTCACTGTTGAAGAAGTTCTCTTCTACAAAATAATCATTACTGATCTGGGCTTATTGAGATTTCATCAATCAAAGTTTTAGTATGGGTCACATTTATAGGTATCACTTTTTACCTTCGCACAGTACAGATCAAGGTTATAACCGCCATATAGGCCTGTTTGCGGCTATAAGCTTTTAATAAAATGTTCCTGGGCCACACCCAAGGTTAATCCAATTGCGAAGAATTATCAAATCGATTCAGATTTAGGTTATGAAAGCTATCATATATATTTTCATTCGATTTTATTGAAATATCCAAAGATTGTACAATCGCCACGAAATGTTGCACATCGTACCGAACTGAGCCTAAAATGTGTATCGATCGATATAACTTTCAGGTAGCTCTCAGATTGATTGCAACGACATTTCAAATGCCTACTAAGTAAAGGTCTAACCCAAATTCGCTGGGAAAATCTGATGTTGCTTCTAGACAATAGGATCAATGGTTTTAAAATTCAATTACAGTGTTTGAACACTCCTTCTGGTATATTATATGATGCTAGTAGAGTATCCGATATAATCCAAACATCACACAAATAATAGCTCTATTGATTCAATCCATTTGTTAAATCCTCAATGGTGGTAACATTTTTGATAAAACATCATATAAAGAAAGTGACGAATCTGATTTATTTCAATATTAACATACCCTGAACATTATAATAATAATTTGTATACCCTCCAGCATAAGGTGGTGGAATGGTCTGCGTTTTGTTATAGTCACTATATAACGGTATCACCGACCATTCGGTATTTTGGGTTCTCATTGGCTAGTAAATCTTATTACAAAAATTATCCATATTAGTCCAGTTTTAAGGTTTGTGTCCATATAACGATGCATCCCAAATTTCAGAATTTTTGGGAGTATATTAAATTTAAATATTAAATTGTCATTCTGTTTGCGACACCTTGAAATATTCACTGGAGACCCAATAATGTAAATATGTATTTTTGATCAGACTATATATAATTCGATGTCGATTTATGCATCTGTTGCTGTCTGTTTTAATCACGGTAGATCTCGCAATATTAAAGATATAGCTTTGCAATTGATATTACCACTAGGATGATATTGACGGTACACGTTATGGTATAGCCCCCTTATTCGTTTTTGTTATGATTTTTTGGAAGTTTAAACAGTTTACACCCTTATATGAAAAACCTAACACAAAATTAAAGTCTCTACATATATTTATGGAATTTTGGACAGCGCGCTGCCGAACTGTGGCAGGATATCATATAGTCGGGCCGTCCGACTTTTGTGTTTTTACCTTATAGGTTTCATATTTATATGAAACTTAATGGTGGAAACAAAATGTTCGTCACCAACACGCAACCTACTATTCCACAGACATGTAGAAAATAACATAAAAAGGTAAAAAATTATTATATAGCTATTTATCTGTCAGCAACATTAAATAGTACCCTTTAAATATTTGAAAATTTATTTTTCAAACTGCATGACTGCTATAATCATAGCACGTCTAATTCATTACACAATCTGAAAAATGACCTACGCTATTCTACTGATTGAGTTGTAATTAGCATATTTAGTTTGTTTCAAATTTAATTCCCTTCCTCTCAAATGACACTTTTTTGCCACACTTCCTGCTACCGCTTTTTATGTTGCATTTCACAGCGACTTAACTAAATCTGCTTAAAAAATCAACTCGAAGCGGAAATATGTCTTAACACTAGAAAGACGGGAATTTTGTATATACCTATATTGCCTAAAATCGGTCAAAATGACTTCATTCTGAAAAAAAATTTATTTTGTAAAGAAATTTTTTTAAACTTATTTATTAATATTTTTTACATTATTTACAATCATACAAAACGTTGTTATTATTTGTTTTATGGGGGAGGGCTCTCGAGTTTCCCTTTATGAAAAATAAGAACGCGGACAAAATATTAAAAAAAGAAGAAGTCTTTACTCTAAGAGTGAAATCGACTGGAAATATAAAATTTATTTTTCCCGATTTGTGTGTTCGTTTGTGTTTCTAGAGTAGCAAACGGGTTTCGATGTTGGTGTACAGATCTGGTCACATAAGAAATTTATTTTATACAATAATAAAAGTAGTTTGATTATTTAATATTTCAAAAAGGTCAAAATGACCGCCTTTAGGCAATATAGGTATAGCACATGTGAATACTGGGAATGAAAGAGGGGAGGAAGCAGCTACTATGATTGATAAACGTAGTTCTATGTGGTACAAAAAGTCACCAAATTTTAAAAAGCTGGGTCATAATATACACAATTGTTTTTGTACTTGAAATTGAAAAAACGTCAAAATGACTGCCTTCGGCTATCTAGTGTTAATACCAGTAAGGAAAGTTCAAAAGTCGGACAGGTCGACTATGTGATACCCTTCACCACTTTGAGTACATACAAGATATGTTAATATCTACAATATCCTGTACATAGAACAGACATAGAATCTTTGGAGGACTATTGAGATGAAATCGGGCGAAAATGAATGTGCAATCTAGATAGATATTTGAACCAATTTAAAAAACTCCATACACATTCCATTATGAAATCAATGAAAAATTACATGCCAAACGGGCAGACTTGGATCCTTTTGTGTACCATTTGCATGAAGTCGAGTAAAATTATGTATGGGAGCTATATATAAACACATGGACCTAATTGAGCAACCGTTGCATACACCATTTGTTTTTTGTTATCATTCTAAACTCAACTTAATACCCTCTGCCAAATTTCGTGTAAATCGAACACGGTGCAACATTTACATAAAATCGAATGAAAATATGTATAAGACCTATATCAAAATCTGAACGGATTTCAACACACCTTATCACACATAATTTTTTCCCAATCGGACAAATATTGGGTGTTTGGTGCACCATTCAAAAAAATCGGACGAAACTATACATGGGAGCTATATCTAAATCTGAACCGATTTTTACAATGCTTGGCATATATCACTCTAGACCTAATTCAGTACTCTGTGCAAAATTTTGTCTCAATCGGACAAATATTGGCAGTATGGTGCTCCATTTACATAAAATCGGGCGAAACTATAAGTGATTCTATGTATATTCTCAAAAGGAACCATGGGTCTATCTCGATTCCTTTTACCTGTTACAAACATTTGCACAAAGACATAGTACCCTGTACCACAGTGTGGTGAAGGGTATAAATATTCTTTTGATGTACTGGATTTATCGATATCCCAGCGAAAATTCTACATAGTAGTCCCATTGAAAATGTATAAAATATTGATTGGTTTGATATTGCGATATTTTAAGAAGTAGGATGGAATTCATGATGTCGACAATCAGTATCATACAGATTTAGGAACATTGGTGGTTTCTTGCTTAAAGTGGACGCAGTTGCATTATCCTTATATAAGAACTCTGGCCGAAAAGGTTTGAAATGTTGTGCTAAGTAAATTTGATTTTTTTATGGAACTGTCTTAACTTCCTGGATGTGAAATAGAAGGGTTACCGACGCAGTTTCAGATACGTTTATTTTCGTCTTGAGAACTGAAAGTGGAATCACATGGAAGTAGTTTTATTATTAACATTTCACTGTTGAAGAAGTTCTCTTCTACAAAATAATCATTACTGATCTGGGCTTATTGAGATTTCATCAATCAAAGTTTTAGTATGGGTCACATTTATAGGTATCACTTTTTACCTTCGCACAGTACAGATCAAGGTTATAACCGCCATATAGGCCTGTTTGCGGCTATAAGCTTTTAATAAAATGTTCCTGGGCCACACCCAAGGTTAATCCAATTGCGAAGAATTATCAAATCGATTCAGATTTAGGTTATGAAAGCTATCATATATATTTTCATTCGATTTTATTGAAATATCCAAAGATTGTACAATCGCCACGAAATGTTGCACATCGTACCGAACTGAGCCTAAAATGTGTATCGATCGATATAACTTTCAGGTAGCTCTCAGATTGATTGCAACGACATTTCAAATGCCTACTAAGTAAAGGTCTAACCCAAATTCGCTGGGAAAATCTGATGTTGCTTCTAGACAATAGGATCAATGGTTTTAAAATTCAATTACAGTGTTTGAACACTCCTTCTGGTATATTATATGATGCTAGTAGAGTATCCGATATAATCCAAACATCACACAAATAATAGCTCTATTGATTCAATCCATTTGTTAAATCCTCAATGGTGGTAACATTTTTGATAAAACATCATATAAAGAAAGTGACGAATCTGATTTATTTCAATATTAACATACCCTGAACATTATAATAATAATTTGTATACCCTCCAGCATAAGGTGGTGGAATGGTCTGCGTTTTGTTATAGTCACTATATAACGGTATCACCGACCATTCGGTATTTTGGGTTCTCATTGGCTAGTAAATCTTATTACAAAAATTATCCATATTAGTCCAGTTTTAAGGTTTGTGTCCATATAACGATGCATCCCAAATTTCAGAATTTTTGGGAGTATATTAAATTTAAATATTAAATTGTCATTCTGTTTGCGACACCTTGAAATATTCACTGGAGACCCAATAATGTAAATATGTATTTTTGATCAGACTATATATAATTCGATGTCGATTTATGCATCTGTTGCTGTCTGTTTTAATCACGGTAGATCTCGCAATATTAAAGATATAGCTTTGCAATTGATATTACCACTAGGATGATATTGACGGCACACGTTATGGTATAGCCCCCTTATTCGTTTTTGTTATGATTTTTTGGAAGTTTAAACAGTTTACACCCTTATATGAAAAACCTAACACAAAATTAAAGTCTCTACATATATTTATGGAATTTTGGACAGCGCGCTGCCGAACTGTGGCAGGATATCATATAGTCGGGCCGTCCGACTTTTGTGTTTTTACCTTATAGGTTTCATATTTATATGAAACTTAATGGTGGAAACAAAATGTTCGTCACCAACACGCAACCTACTATTCCACAGACATGTAGAAAATAACATAAAAAGGTAAAAAATTATTATATAGCTATTTATCTGTCAGCAACATTAAATAGTACCCTTTAAATATTTGAAAATTTATTTTTCAAACTGCATGACTGCTATAATCATAGCACGTCTAATTCATTACACAATCTGAAAAATGACCTACGCTATTCTACTGATTGAGTTGTAATTAGCATATTTAGTTTGTTTCAAATTTAATTCCCTTCCTCTCAAATGACACTTTTTTGCCACACTTCCTGCTACCGCTTTTTATGTTGCATTTCACAGCGACTTAACTAAATCTGCTTAAAAAATCAACTCGAAGCGGAAATATGTCTTAATACTAACATCCAACGTCAGTGGGTGTCCACCAATATCAATTTGCATGATCGCCTTCAAATCCTTAAATACAAAATATTTTAATTTTTTGGTGACTTCTTTGGAATCCGTCAATTATGTTCAGAGACGATAAGTCTTTAAAACTATTTTGCAAAAATTCAAGAATTAAATTTTTGTGTGGCACTACCAATGAATTTCTTTGTCTGTGACAATATTCAAATAATAAAGGAAATATGTCATGCATAAGTCAGCCAGGAGGGCTAAGCTGATTGATCCTTGTGACTTACAAAATAAAAGAATGACACATTATACAATGAGTAAAGAGACAAACGAGAGAAAGAGTGAGAGAGATAGAAAGGGAGCTCGTTGAGCTGCCTTACAAAATATGTGTCTCCGAATTTCGTAACGACAACATGTGTGTGTATGGGTGTGCTCTTCCAATTGTCTTATAAAAGGACACAGTTTTCATTATTTTGAAAATTTCGTAGTAATTTTGGCGGCAAATGTTGATGATGTTAATGTCAATGTCGATTATTTGACAAATACGATTTAAGAGTGGTCTTTTGAGGGAATTTTTATTATATTTTTCGATAATTGTTCTTTTGTGACTTTTGAATCGAAACAAAATAGATGAAGTGTCCCCCAGCCGGAGTTTAGAGTGTGTGCCGCTGTTGTTATGGGACTCGTGTTCAATTATATGTTTCTCCAGAATCAATGGCTGTCTGGCAAGATGAATGAATGGCTGAACCAAGGGGACGCACATCTCCTCTTAGAGGCCACAAGATGAATAAAAAAACAAATGTTCTGATACTTAAAGGATATTTTCATTGTTGTTCTGTGGTGGTTGTAATTGTTGTATTGTGTATGCATCCCTCTCTCTGTGTGTGTGAGTGTGTGTGTGTGTTTGTCTACATATATTTATGTATGTTAAGTGGTAATAAAATCTTGTTAATTGTGTAATTTCAACAATAAACCAATAAACATGAAAAATTTGTCACAGAGGTGGGTCGTCTCTTTGCTTTCAATTTTGTTTGTGTGTCCTGATGTCATATAGAATGCACCGGTGTTGTTGTTGTTCCAGTGTGTGTATGATTTTGTGTGTGTGTGTGTCGTAACGTAATGACATTTATAAGTAGGTACTTAACACATTTTAATGTCAAATTTATAAATAAAAAATTGACATGATCCTTTCTTTAACAATTTTTAATGAATGAATGAATGAACAATTTCTTTTGATTGTTTCTTTCCTGTATTCTGTTTCTTGCAGCAGCTGCTTTCTACTGTTTCGCCCACCTTAAATTCTTGGCAAATATTTGTTTTATTGTAACAAGATTTCCTTTTAATATAATCGATTTATTTTTTTGCAAAGTCGCCTGCTAGAAGCGTGCTTGCCGACCACACCATACACATTGCCACATACCTGCCCTATTTCTTTTTTGTTGGTCAGTTTCGAAATGGTCAAGACGGCAGTTGCTCTCTTTTTCTGTTTCTGGGTCATTGTTTTGGTTTTAATTCTTAAGTACTCTATAATCTATGTAACTGCATACAATTTTCTCTGTGTCGGCAACTTCCGTTTTGTATTAGTTTCACAAAAAGGATTTCCTCGAAAATTGTATTGTTGGGCTTTTTCTGGTAGGTGTTACCAAACAATTGTCCATTTGGCAATATGTATTCCTTAGCTGTATGGAGCGTTGGCCACGTGCAGTTTATTCCTTGGAAATTTTTAAGGATTTCTTTAATCAATTTTATATTGTGCCACGGATCCTTTGAGGAACAGTTATTGTGTTTTTTTATTGAATTGTTATTCGAATAGAAAACTAATCTGAATATATTAGTAGATTGATGGATAAAATATTCTATATACAGAAGAACTCATATCAGCCATTTACATACGAAGTCCTTTTATAGTTCAATATTTTAAAGGTGTTCTTGGCATCAGATATTCCCCATAGCCCTTGCTACGAATACTGTTCCTCCATAAAGAGCGTAGTTGTTCATAAACCTTGCGTCCTTTGCCAATGGTCGTAGTATCAATTTTTATACACGCTTATATAAGGTGATATTAAGAAGAAAATTATTTTTATAATCATACGACTCTAACCGATATAGCCCTGCTCGCTTGGTGGCAATTTGACATTTATATGATAAAATTAATTTTCTATATATATGGAGAATATTTCATTTATTCCGTATCAAATCCTCCTAATGAAAATTTTCACTATTGCTCGATTTTTTACCATACCTCCTAATTTCCGTATTTTTTAAACCAAATTAGTTGTAATTTGTTATTTTGGGTTCTCACTTTGTAACACATTTCCTGCTAAGAATTATCTATATTGGTCCAATTTTATGACAGACCTCATATAACGGTAGATCCCAAATTTCGGTATTGGCTGTAATTGATTGGCTGTAATTTGATGCTTTGGGCTCTCACTGGGTAACATATATGGTTCACATTTTAGGATAGTACCCCCAAATATCGGTATTTTGGGAGTTTGGAAACGTTTTTTTAACGAATTGTCTCTAATATATTCCCTTCCTACAAACATGTATCAATATGATTTCACTTTTTACGATAGCCTCAATATAACGATATTGGATATTATTCGGTATTTTAAGGATTATTGGTCCGTTTTTTTATCAGAATTGAATGTAATTTCTTTCTAATTGGTTGTCAAATATTCTTACCAACAAATTTCCATGCCACAGTCTCATATCGAGGTCGTAGCCATATTTAGAAGGCCAAAGATTTGTTTTCGTTATTTCGTTAGTTATTGTTATTATCACTGTAAAGGTTGTATCCGTTTATTGTTGTAAAGCTATTATATGCATTTTATAACCAATTGGTCCTTACTGAAATAACTCCATGTTAAATGAATGTCCCATTGTATGTTGGGTAGACTGGGGCACCTTCGGCACTTTTTTTAGAGCTCTATATCTCAGTACTTATTCAACATATATAACAACTTTATGGCTGATTATTGTCCTCTGACACTTAATTATAAAAAATATTAACAAAAAGATATAAAAAATAGTATTAGTATTAGTTAACCCCAACACGGGGTAGCTTCGGCATTTGATGGGGCACATTCGGCACCTTAGTCATAGTCATAGTACTTGTCATCGCTATCAGTCTGGTTGAAATTCTGATCCTCTAAAGGCTCTATTTGGTTTTAATACGCCACACAATGCTTGAATTATAGGGCTTTATTTTCTAGCGAAGGACGTTTACTTCTCAAGGTCGCACTAACCATCACAAATAGGGGTTTTCTATCGCATTTTCGTCAATATAAGCACGTTTAGTCTTATATAAGCAATTTCGAGCCATATTAAAGGATTAGTTTTAAAGACAAATTCAAAAACATTTTAAGGAAATAATATTGCACAATCTGTATATGGCCGAATGTGCCCCACTTTAAAATGCCGAATGTACCCCGAATGTACGCCGAATGTAATTTTTATAGTTTTTTTTCATTTTTTTCGATCAGATTTGTAAAATCATTATATTTTTAAATATTTTTATAATAATACACATCGTAGTTAACCACTTTTTAATAATATCGTCTTAAAAATTTTAAAAATTTTAACATGAAATACTTACGAAATGGAATTGAAATATTACAGAAACATCTATAAAAATACAAAAACCTATGTATCTAAATAAGCTTATTAGCTAGAATTTTCAAACTTTGTGTCAGTTATTTATTTCGATATTTGATATCTATGTATCGAAACTAGTGATGTACGGTGAGAGCTTCATATCGAAAACGCGATTGCCGAAGGTGCCCCAGTCTCCCCTACTTTGAAGTTTTGTTTTGTGCACAGTCAAAAGTATCCACTTGGTATTTGCCCTTATGTTTGTAGAATGGTGTGTGTTAAGTTTCCTGAAAATTTGTTCAGATTTAGATAGAGCTCCCATATACATGTTCGTCTGATTTTTTTGTAAATTGTGTACCAATGTTCCTATATTTCTTTCGATTTGCGCAAAATTTGCAATGGCGTATTGAATTGAGTCTAGAATGATGTATGCTAATTTTCGTGAAAATCAGTCCTAATTTAAATATAGCTCCCATATATATTTTCGTCCGATTTTATGTAAATGGTGTACCAAAGTCTTTCGATTTGCACGAATTTCTGCATAGCGTACTGAATTAAATCTAGAATGATATGCACTAAGTTTCGTGAAAATCGGTTCAGAATTAGATAAAACTCCAATATATATTTACGTCCGATTTAATGTAAAGACCCAAATTGGTACACACTGGCCGATTGGTACACACTTTTGTACAATGTACTGAAGTTAAGGTTATACTAACTTGAAATCGGTTCAGATGTACATATAGCTCCTATTTATACTTTCGTCCGATTTTAAGTAAGTGGTGCAGTAAAGGCATACAGCTAGGCCGATTGACACATCGAACTGAAGTTAATATTAATTAATCATTGGCAAGTTTCCTTGAAATCGGTTCAGATTTAGATATAGCATAGCTTCCATACATAATTCAACCTATTCATGTTAATTGTACACCAAATACTCAATGGGTGTCTGATTGAAATTAAACTTTAAACAGTGCAGCATACCGAATAGTGTGTGTCAGGTTTGCTTTAAATCTATTTAAAATACATGATGACATATGTAGGGATTGATATTAGTCGGTTTACATATAGATAAAGATCACATATTTAAGTTTGTTCAATTTCATGTTAATGCCTCTTCGAAAAGCAACGTCTGTTAGGACACATATATAGAATATACCCAAAATGGTGAAGGGTATCCTATAGTCGACACAGTCCGACTTTACTACTTTCCTTACTGGGTTTTTCAATAATCAAATGAATAAGTATAGTGTCCCAGCTAATAGTACTTAGTCCATTATTATTTAGAAAGAAGAGGCATTCTTGAGTAGAATCAAAAATTAGCATCATGAAATGAAAGTCTCTGTCTGACTTCGGAATGTTGAAAAATTTAGACATTCGATTTCCAACTAACATGAGTTGGTTATGATATCAGGTTTCCCGTTATCGTTATTCGCTTCTGTGGCTGAGAAGGTTTTTAATAATTTTGCAGCTTTTCTTGAATAAGTGTTCTTTAAGTAAAAAAATTTTAAATTTTGTTCAGTGAATCATTGTTGTGCACTAGAGATGAATAGATATCACGAAAGGGAAGCCAATCCATGCAATCACCAGAAATTTTTGGTAAGTTAATCTTGGCAAGACAGGAGCAGCAAAATTATGAATTAGCTGCAGATGTATCGATTAAGCGTTCTTTGAACATCAAAACTTTTTCAGAAATCTCGAAAAATAAGTCTTCTTTTAAATATGGAACATCTGATTCATCCATGGACATTTCATGTACTAATCTCACAATTAAAAAAAATTGTTCTTATATAAGATTATTTTTTAGCTTATAAAGAATGGACGGTTTAAACAGACCACATACGTTTCTAACATCAAAATGAACAGCACTTGCAAATAATAGAAAATGTGTGCTCGATTAAGGGTTAAGGGTTTCCATTAATTATCGACTCGACGCCTTTGGTAACAATTGGACCTCTGTTACTCAAAAAACAAATTTCAGAATACACCTGATGCAAGAATTGAAGCCGAACACAGTGCCGAATTTTTGGTGTATAGGCCCATGGAAAGTTGGCCGAAGATTTTGTAATGGGAGTATTCCGATGTAGGACTAAGCGGATGGAAAATTGCATGGAATAATCTGCAAACATTACCGTAATTTCACATATGGACCGTATTTTCGACTCAAACAAAGATTTCATAAATTTTGTTAAATCTATAATCCTGGCTATCTTGGAAAATATTGATTAACAATTCACATTTATAGCGCTGAAAAATGTTGTTCCTAATAAAATTTGCTCCATGAAAGGTCTCGTAATAGTCTTAAATCTCTGATAGACTTCCACAAGGTCGCTTATCATCGGTATATTTAGCAAGGCGCCAAATAAAAAATAACATTAACAAAATTATTCTCCCATAGTCATTATTATTATTTTCAAACAAACAGTATCCTTTTTATCGAAAACATCTTTATAAAAATTCTCACATACAAAACAAGACACCAATTACCACCAATCACATTCATACGCAGTTAATATTCTCAAAGGATTCTAGTTTAACCGGAACTTACCACAAGGATTTACACGTAATTCGTTATCACTCAAGCATGAATTTCATATTTGATATTCTCAACAATGGACACACATGTATGAACGTATGTATCATACATATGTGTTAATCATATGTGTATGTATATATGCATGAGCAAATATTTTTGTTCCAAAATAATCATAAAATAATATCAAAATATGAAAGAAATAATAATGAAAAAAACAAATTCCCCACAATCCTATTCACATTTAATTGAACAAACATATAGTCTATGTTGGACGGATGTGAACGAAATAACTATGGCTACAATGATCCTTTTCAAATTCACCCGTGGTAAATAGTTCTCTGCTTAAGGCAACGGAAAACAAAGATTAAGGGTTACCAATATTATCATTGGTCGACCGAATAAATTGTGGAATCATATCATACTCTCATATATATTATCCCCCACACATATCCTTTTTTTTCCATACGAGATGAGAAGTAATCATAATTAAGGGTTAATTGAATTGAATGGCAACAACAGCAAAAAGGAAAACATTGCTTCCTTCCTGTTCGCCTGAGGGTTGCGGGGAAGTTGTATTTGTTTTCTAAAGCCGCAACATTTATTTGAGAAAAAAAAAACATGCGTCGGCATTACAGAGCGTATGCATTCGCTCTCTTTAAGCGCGGTATTTATGTCATTATAATTGACAGTAATTGGCATTGACATATGTATTATTGTTATTGTAGATCCTTTAAATAACAAAGCAAAGGTTACTTTAAGTCCAAATAATCTATAGATTGATCTCGAATTTAAGAGGATTTATAAATAATGTTGATTATAATGTTGAAAGGTGACTTACAAATAGAAATCCCTCGTGACCACGCTCAAGACTTTGTCCGTCTGTCTGTTGTAATAACTCTAGAGATAGATTGCCAACATTTTACATAGAGAGTATTTTGTCTGTACGCAAGTCTAGTTCGAATATGTGCTATATTGATCCACGCATATCCGCCATATATATTTACCCCCCAATTTTCGGTATTTTGGAGTTCTTAAGCTCGTTTTTCAACCGAATTTGCAGAAATTTACTACTTTGGATTCATATATCTCCACTAAAAATTATAAATGTAGGTCTACTTTTTCTGGCAGCCCCAACATAAATTGTCGATATTTTTGGTTTCTTGAGAGCGCCTTTTAAAAAACGTTGCGAAAATTGGGTGCTATCAGTTTTTTGAGTACCAAATGTCTGCACTAAAAATTATAAATATATGTCCACTTTTTCTGGTGGCCCCCAAAGAGCGGTACCCCCAATTTTCGGTATGTATGTTCCATCTACCGGATATTGTTATATTAGCTTCTCTTGTATATACCAAAAGTGGTGAAGGGTATCATATAATCGGCCCTGTCCGACTTTTGAACACACTGTGGTGCATATGTTTGTAACAGGCAAAAATAATCGAGATAGATCCTTGGTTCCTTTTGAGAATATGCATGGAATCACTTTCTGAGTCGATTTATGCATGTCCGTCCGCCCATGTTAAATTGTAAACAAAGTACAGGTCGCATTTATGATTCGAATTGGAATCACGGACGAACCCTGTTGCAATTTAGATATAGCTCCCATATATATTTTCGTCCGATTTAAGGTAAATGGTGTACCAAAGTCCCTTTATATCTTACGATTTGTACGAAATTTGGCATAGCGTACTGAATTAAGTCTAGAATGATGTATGCAAATTTTCGTGAAAATAGGTTCAGATTTAGATATAGCTCCCATATATATTTTCATCCGATTTAAGGTAATTGGTGCATCAAAGACCCTATATATCTTTCGATTGGCACGAATTTTGTTATAGGGTACTGAATTAAGTCTAGAATGATGTTGCTAAGCTTCGTGTAAAGATCCATAGCTAGGCCGATTGACACAACGTACTGAAGTAATATAAATTAGCCTCTGGCAAGTTTCCCTGAAATCGGTTCAGATATAGATATATAACAAACACGCTACGTCTGTTAGGATACATATGTAGAATATACCCAAAGTGGTGAGGGGTATCATATAGTCGGCCCAGTCCCACCCTACTACTTTCCTTACTGGTTTCAGATTTATTTATACCCCAAATTATATCGGGGATGTTGATGTATATCCAAGAGGAGTAGTTGACCTTTAAATTGAAGGGGTCTATGTATTCCAGCATTGTTTACTATTACCTTTGACCAACAAGAGGGCAGAAATGTCGCACTGATCACTATAAAATTTTACATGAAATTCCAGTTCAAGGACGACTACTGTAATTTACGGCGATTATCAGATGATACTTTGTAGATGAAATGGATCGAAAATTTTATTTTGTGTCAGGGTTTCTAATCGCCCTATAGACCACAGTTTTACACGAGAAAGAGAATCGGGTCAACTTATTAGAATGACTATTATGTTCGCTCAATATTTAGAGGGTCAAATGAGCCAGGACTTCTAGCGTAATCATTTACTCCAGGAAAACGTGATCCGGAACGTGATCGCGAATATTGCCTAGGTTCGGAATATAGATCCAAAGATTTTTTAAAAGAGTTTGTCGAGAGTTCTTTACGGATTATCAGATCTATAGGCCAGGATATACAAGTCACGATTTTTATACCCTACACAACTTTGTTGTCAGGGTATTATAGCTTTTTGCAGCCCCAAGAGTTTGTAACGCCGCGAAATATTGGTCCTAGACCCACCTTTAAGTATATCGATCGTCATATCTCGACTAGCTGAGTCGATCTAGACATGTGTGTCCGTCCGTCTGTCCAATAGAATTTGTAAACACAATACAGGCCACAGTTATGGACCAATATTCACGAAATTTTGCGTGTAGGATGGGTTCTGACCAATGAAGACCCCTATTGTTTTTGGTAAAAACCGGTTAATATTTAGGAGATGAAATGGACCAAATACTAAATTTTTGTCGGTTTTTCTGGTCGCTCCAGAAGCCGCAATTATGGCCCGAACATCGTGAAATTTTACATGGAGAAGGGGATCGGCCCAAAGAATAAACATGCCTGTTTTGATAAAGATCGGTCAATATTTAGCGGGTCAAATGGACCCTGACTTTTGTGTGAAAATGACAAAATTTGGATTCTATGGCGTATATATTTACTCCTAAAGGACATAGACCCGAGAAGTTGACAGTATATTCAAGAGGAGTGGCTGAACTTTAAATTGATACCAATTAACTTAAATATTTACAGATGCTTTCCATGAGGTTCCAGTAATGGTTAAGGACAGCGCTTGTAATTTTCGGTGATGACCAGGTAATAATTTTGAGATGAAGTGGACCGAGAACTTAATTTGTTGCAATTTTTCGAATCGATATATAGGTCACAGTTATAAGCCGATTATCACCATACAACCCACGCTGAAGTCAATCTGGACAAGTAATCAGAAGGGCTGTACTGAATATTAGTAATATTCGGAAAATATGTCAGTGTATGGAAGATGTGCTGTTGTGTATTTAAGATGTGTTGTCGGGCAAGAGGGTGCAAATGTCACGAAATATTTCCCATGCAAAATAAAATGAGATAGACCCATGGTTACTTTTGAGGATATGCGTGCAGGTCGCATTTATTATCCGAATGACATGAAATTTGGCACAGATCATTTATTTTCCCCAAGGATGAACCCTATTGAAATAGGTAAAAATTGGTTCAGATTTAGACATAGCTCCGATATATATTTTCGTCCGATTTTTAGCAAATCGTGCACCAAAGTCCCTTTATATCTTTCGTTCAGATTTAGATATAGCTCCCATATATATTTTCGTCCGATTAAAAGAAAAAGGGATATCAAAGTCTCTATATATCTTTCGATTTGCACGAAATATGGCATAGAGTAATGGATTAAGTTCATAATTACGTGTGTTAAATTTTGTGAATATCGGTTCAGATATAAATATAACTCCCATAAATATTTTCGTCCGATTCAATGTAATGAAGCACCAACGTACTATACATTTTTAATTTGCACGAATTCTGGCATAGCGTTCTGATTTGAGTCTAGAATGATGTGCTAAGTTCCGAGAAAATCGGTTCAGATTAAGATATAGCTGCCATATATATTTTCTTCCGATTTTATGTGCATTTAAGACATAAAGTTTGCCCAACGGACACACAATTTTGTGCAATGTACTAAGGTTCATAAAAATTAACCTCTTGCAAGTTTCGTTAAAATCGGTTCAGATTTAGATGTAGCCCCCATATATATATTTTCATCCGATTTGGTGCACCAAACTTCAAATGTTTGTCCAATTGACACGAAAGATAAAGATAAAGACCACATATTTAAATTTGTTCGATTTAATGCAATGTTCCTTCGAAAAGGACACGTTAGGATTCATGTGTAGAATATATCCAAAGTGGTGATGAGTATCAAATAGTCGGCCCAGTCTGACGTTACTACTTTCCTTACTGGTTTAAAAAATATTTTTTGTGGATCTGATAGGCGTGAATTTTTTAATAAATATTTTTATGGCTCTGAATGCGTGTATTTTTTAATAAATATTTTGGTGAATTTTTTATTTTTTTTTAAATATTTTAAATTTTTAATATTTTTTAATAAATATTTTTATGGCTCTGATAAGTGGGATTTATAATAAATATTTTTTATGCGTATGGATTTCTTAACAAATATGTTTTAAATTTGGTCAGGTCCTGTTCCTGGATTTAATAAATATTTTTTATGGCTCTGATAAGTGTGGATTTTTAATAAAAATTTTCATGGGTATAGATTTTTTAATAAATATGTTTTAAATATTTTCAGGTCCAGGTCCTAGATTTAATAAATATGTTTTAAAGATTATCAGGGCCTTGAATGTTCCATAAATATTTTTCCCAATAATTATCAGATCTTTTTAATAAATATTTTTCAAGGATCATAAAAAAACGATAAGATATAATTTTTTTAAATCGATAAGATAAAATAGGATTTTTAATAAATATTTTTCTGAAAATATTCTTAAAATTCGAGGATAATAAACTAGGCAATAAATGTGTTTCCTATATTTAAAACAATTACCTCATACTGGGTGGTTATTGAGTAAATCCTTAGAGAGTTGTTGCGGCTTATAATTTGCTGCATCATTTGACTAAATTTGCCACAAATCAAAATCAGCTTATATTTTATTAATGATTAAGAACATCTAGGTTTTCCAATGCATTTTTTTCAACGGTCGTACTTTTTTATAAACCTCTGGGATTACTGATTCATTTATAACATTTTCAAGAAAAATAAATAATTTGGAAATCCTTCATCAAAAAACGAGATCACCCAAAAACAACATCAAATGCCCAAAGCCGCCACTAAGTCTGCAATTCAGAAAAAACACGAAAATCCATTTGTAATGAAATAAAAAAATGAATGAATGGTCGTCTTAAAAAATTGAAACAATTGCAAAAAGTGAAGAGCGAGAATCGATGAATGAAGTATCCTTTTTTTTGAGAAACAAAAGACCACCAGGATCATGGTAGGATAATTTCAAATTACCAACTAAAAGGACCTCCTTTTGCGCCAAGATATCCAGCCACGTTTAAACTGAGCTATTTAATGCACTTGCAGTGATCTTGCAGTTTTATTGTTCGATGCCCCTCTTCTCTTCTTCAATGGACGTCTTTCGTTTCATTCATAGTTGGCTATTTCGACGGGTCATTGTCTTCAATTGTTGTCCGTCAAGAGCCCATTCATGAATTGAAGTACCTTTTCATT
>NW_026878819.1:0-24593 GCF_032173495.1 Musca vetustissima | reverse complement strand
GTCACTAGGATAGTGTCAATGCTACGACAACGCAGTTTGTCGTAGCATGGATATATATCGGCGTTTTTCTCTTTAGAGGCTCTCTTTGACAAATTCCATGTGTACTTGATATGTCCAACATCTACAAATAGCGCCAGTGCTTTTTCATGAGACCTGCTTTAAAATAGCAATCGTAAGTTCAAATTTAAGAATTTCAGCTCTGTCTGTCTCCAAATTGTACCAGATTTGGTACATTCTGTACTTTTACATACACTCCCACAGTAACCTAAGTGGCAGCTTTCAGAATTCGAGTTCTAACCGTTCACTCTAGTCCACATTGTACCAAATTTTGTGCTTTTCGTACCCATAAGTACGAATTTTCAAGTCAGTCATGCACTCCAATAATAACCTTAAGTGCACATTTAAATATCCCAGCTCTATCCGTTCACCAGCATCCAAATTGTATCAAATTTAGTATCATTTATTACTTTTCGTAGACGTTAGTAGGAGGTTCTAAAACTTCTCCACACTCCAAAACTTTATTTTTAATGACAAATTTCAGGATCCCAGCCCTATCCGTTCATATAGATCCAAATTGTACCATATTTAGTACTTATGAGTTCGAATTTCCAACACTGTCTCAATCCTGTATTCTAACAGTAATTTTATTATACCCTTCACAACACTGTGGTACAGGGTATTATATGTCTTTGTGCATATATTTGTAACAGGCAAAAATAATCGAGATAGACCAATGGTTCCTTTTGAGAATATGCATAGACTCACTTTCTGAGTCGATTTATGCACCAAAGTCTCTGAAAATCATTTGATTTGTACGAATTGTGGCATAGCGTATTGAATTAAATCTAGAATGGCGTATGCTAAGTTTTGTGAAAATCGGTGCAGATTTAGATATAGCTTCCATATATAGTTTCACCCGATTTTAGGTAAATTGTGCACCAAAGTCTTTGCTAATTTTTTTATTGGCATAGATATATCGTAGCTTCCATATATAATTTCGAATTATTTATGTTTATTGTATACCACATAATCAATAGGTGTCTGATTGAGATTAAATTTTAAACAGTGCAGCATACCGAATAGAGTTTGTCAAGTTGGCTTTAAATCGATTTACACAAATCTGTCCCACTGAGCGCAAACGACTCTAAACTTGCCCAAATGAAATGAAATTTAGCATAGGTTCCAGAAAGACATTAAAATCACATATTTAAGTTCGTTCGATTTCATGTCAAAATTCCTTAAAAAAGGCGACGTCTTTTCGGATACATATGTAGAATATACCCAAAGTGGTGAAGGGTATCATACAGTCCGACTTTACTACTTTCCTTACTGGTTTTTAAATATACGTTTTCCATCTCTATCCTTTTATTCAAATCTGAATTGAATTAGTACCATTTAGTACACATAATTACGCATTTTTAAAACTAACTCCATGTCTCATCCTACAATCCAATCCTTAATTTTAATTCAAAATTTTATGATTCCCGCTCACACAAAACAAATTGTAACATATTTAGTACCATTTTGTGCTTCTCGTATCCATAAGTACATAATTCCAATACTACCTTAAATCTGTAATTTTTCATTCCAATTTTAAGTTTTCCATCTCTAACCGTTCACTCAAATCTATATTGTACCAAATTTAGTACCATTTAACTGTTATATTAATTCATAATTTCAGGATCTCGGCCCTATCCATTCACACAATTGTTCAACAATTTGTAAACCATTTGGTACCAGTTAGTACTTTTTTTTGTACACTCCAATAGTATTTTTAATTCGAAAATTCTGGAGTCCAGCTCTATCCGTTCACACATAATTAAGTTGTGCCAAATATAGAACCATTTAGTACACATAAGTACTATGCTTCCATATCTCAATTCTATATACCAACAGCAACCACTATTCCAAATTTTAGGTTTCCAGATCTCTCCATTCACCCAAATCCAAATTGTACCAAATTTAGTTCCGTTTAGTACTTTTCGTACATATAAATGCGAATTTCAACTGTAATCTTACTTCCAAATTTCATATATAAAATTTCAAGATTTTAGCTATATATGTTCAATATATGTAGAATTAGAACTACATTTAGTACTTTTAGTACACTTATAGGTCGAATTTCCAAAAACCCCTTTTGTACATCTTTCTAACTTTCCATCAGTGACCCACATTCCAAATTTCAGAATTCTAGCTCTTCCCGTTCGCCTAATACAAAGGGTACCATATTTCGTACATTTTAGTACTTTTCGTACCCTTCTAGTACGAATCTCCAAAAACCCAGCCTTATCTCACGCCTAAACACCAACAACAACCCACACTCAAAATTTCAAGCTTCTAGCTTTAGCCGTTTCGTCTGGGCGATGATCTGTCAGTCAGTCACTCACTCACTCACTCACTCACTTAACACTAAGCTCTTTTATATATATAGATTAGCCAAATCGGTTTTAGTACAAATTTATACGATTTTCCAAAACTTTGTACATAGCCCAATCTTACACCTCAACAATGATCGTAACTCCAATTTTCAGGATCGCAGCTATATCGGTTCACCCAAATCCAAATTCTACCAATTATATTACGATTTAGTACTTTTCGTACACAAAAAAATTTCCAAAACTACGTAGATATTCCAATCCTACACTCCGGCGGTAATGTTTATTTCAAATTTCAGAATTCCAGCTCCATTTGTACCTCCAATTAAAAATTGTTCCAAATATAGTACCATATCGTACTTTTCGTATACACGAGAACATGCTTTCAGACCCACTTATATTGACCCTACTCCTTAACCATTATTCGCATTCCAAGTTTTTAGCTCTATCCATTCACATGCTACGAAATTGTACAAAATTTAGTAAATTTTAGTACTTTTCGGGTACTTATAGATCGAATGCTTAATCTATTCTATACTCCATTTAGCTTTACCAGTTCGGAAAATACCGATGGCACCACATTTAGTACTTTTCGTACCGTTCTAGTACGAATTTCCAAAAACCCAGCCTTATCTGTCACCTTTGAACAAAGAGTAACCCTAATCCAAAATTTCAAGATTATAGCTTCAGCCGTTCGTCTTGGCCTTGATGAATCGTTAAGGATACACCACTTGGGAACGTGGATTTATTGCAAGCGTAATTTCTCGTCGTGGCGATATCAACTGGCCACCAAGATCGGCCCAGTCCGACTTTTGTCCTTTCTTTGTATATATTTTTTTTACTAAGCTCAACATTGATGGCTATCTGACTATTTTGGCTACGGAAATGTTTTAAATTTTCAATCAAGAATAGTTGAAACCCGACAATTTCCCAACTAGCCCCTGTATTAACAAACTACAAACTTTTGTGTTAATGAAAAAGTTTTGTCAATTATTTGTAAGCTGTTAGTTGTGTGTTTTTGTTGTTGTTGTTGCTTTTATTTTTATTTTGTAGTATTTATTTGTGAATGAGTATTATTTTATTTCAGTTGTTGCTGTTGTTATTGTTGTAGTACTTTTGTTTTATATCCTGTTGATGTCTCTTTGTTTTATGGCAAGAATTCCGAAACGAATAACAACTAAAATTCACACAAACAAACACAAATACATCCATACAAATACTTCTACATCTAATTGTGTCCTGTTGCTGTGATGTTGCTGCAGTGGCAGCAGCAACCCGCCAACCCGTCAGTGAGTTAGCTAGCTGTTGATAATGTTTGGTCCAAAACTAGAAAGTTGAACTTTTGCAACAATCAACTTTTTTACATGAGAAATAGTCAATCTGTATGTATGTGTGTGTGTGAGTGTGGCTGTGTATCAATGGTAACTGGTATTTGTGCTGCTGCTGTTATTTTAGTAATTATTTCGAAAATAAACGTGCAGCTGCTGATGAAATTTGGTTGTCGTAATTGTTGTCCGGGTTAAGGTAGATGCCGAATATCATCAACAAAACCAAACATTTTATTTTTGTTGAAACGTTTTTTTGTTATTTGTCGAATTAGTTGTGGAGTGTGAGTGTGTGTTGGTAAGTGTGTTTTATTAATTTGCACTTTGCACAAGTTTGAGTTGGACACAAAAAATAGAGAGAGAGAGAGCCAACTGATTAATCAGTTTTTGTTGCAATCACAAATCAGAGTTTGCTGTTGTTGTTTGACCTTAAAGGCAGGATTTTTGTTTGTAGCAAATTTATGTGGAACAAGGCAAAATGTTTAAATGAATTTTGAATGTGTACTTTGTGTGATAAAACGATTAATTCTCGATACAAATTTCAATGTAGGGAGGATGGAGTTTTACATCGAGGTGATATTGGTTTGTATGAAAATTGTATATATAGGAAGTGGATTCGTATTATAAGCCATAATTAATTCAAATTAATTCTGGATCTTATATGAGAGATATATTTAAAACTGAATCTGAACTCGAATTATAGAATTAGGTGATTAATTTATATGTTAATTCAGACAAATGTCCTCGGTGCAAAGTTACAATGCCATTAAATATAAATTTATTTGAGGACTTAATAAATTACATGATTTTCCCTTATTAAAAAAAAAATATGAAACCAAATATTCCAATATAATTGAAAGACATGTTTAGTTCATGCCAGAATTAGTAGTATTAAATTCAGACAAAAATAAAAAAACCATCAAATTTTTCGAGAAACAAATTATTTTACCTATATCTCGGGTTATAAAATAATGAAGATTCCTGATTATGTATTTATATAATAACGTATTAAAATTTGAATGTGGTTGGATTAATAATTGAGGAGTTACATGTGAGCATATTTACGTTTTACGTTTCCATCATAAATAGGTAAATATGTTCTAAAAAGTTTTAAAATTCACATGAAATTTGTGAGGGATATTATTGGATATGGTGGGTATTAAATATGAGTTAAACAAAGATCGGAGTTTTTGACATAGATGCTAATTTGCGACGTGAACATTCAGTGCGGGTGAGGTGGAGAATGCTAGATACCAAGGAACGGCTGTGATTGGCGTTAGCATGGCAAATCTCATGTCATATCTAGGTCCTATTTAATCGTAATTGTGGACACTGACCTCCTCACCCTGTCACCTCGGTTAGCTGCGTTCAACACCCGTTGATATAGTGTGCAGCTCAGCACACGTTGAACAGAACAGGCGCAGTTTTCGATTTCGCGGATCTACTCATGAAATACAAAGCCGGTATTATTGCCTTACAGGAAATGCGATGTAAAGGGACAGGCGTAAGTTATTCAAAGAATTGCCAATCTAGTGATTTATGATCAATAGGAGCAAAGAAAACCTGGTCTTCAGATTCACTCCAGTGGATGAACGAATTGCTATAATCCCTTTTAAAGCGAATCAATCATATTTGCGCCCATGCTCCGACAGGAGAGACAAATGAGATGGCAGAAGCCTACTCCGCTCATCTTTCTCACTTGCTTGAACAAAACACTTCTTCCCGATAATATAGAAGCACAATTGCAGAGAATTGTTCACTCCCTACAAACTGCAGCAAAAGCAACACTTGGGTTCCAAAGACCACCCGAGGTACGATCAGGAGTGTCGTATTGCTACTGAGGTGAAAAACGTAGCGTATATGGCAACCCTGCAGACTTTAGCAACACGTAATGCGATGGAGAATTATCGGGAGAAAAGGAAATAGAAAAAATTATTTCCAACATGTAAAAAGTCTATTGTTTGCGGAAGTCTTCGGAATTACCCACAGGTTTTATTATCGCTTTATCTTAGATACATTTTTATCATTTTGCTTTAATTTACTACATTTGACAAGTTTATAAAATATTGTAAAGATAACATAATCGCCCAATATTTTATTTACTTCATCTAGGCTTGGTAATGATAAAAGGTTTTGCAAAATTTGCTTCGGATTGGACATTCCATTTACCTAAATTGGATTTATAATTATTGAAAAATTTGACCCTTAGTGGGGGACCAATGGATCCCATATTCCTACTTGATCTAGGGTTGGTAAAGATAATACGATGTGCAAAGTTTGGTTTAAATTCGGAAATTCCATTCGCCTGATATTGGATTTATAAATATTGGAAATGTTTACCATTTGTGGGGGAAGTACCAGAAGGAGTGGACCAATGGGTCCCATCTTCGGACTTCATCTAGGCTTGGTAGAGATAATAGATTGTGCAAGGTTTGGTTCAAGTCAAACATTCAATCTCCTGAAATTGGATCTATAAATATTGAATATTTTGAACTTTTGTGGGGGGACGTACCAATGGGTTCCATCTTCAAACTTTATCTAGGCTTAGTAAAGATAATAGGTTGTACAAAGTTTGGTTCAAATCGGATAGTTCGTTTGCATGATATTATAAAATTAATGTTTTGCACAATTTTGACTATTTTGTGGGTGAGATATCAGAAGGAGTGAACCGATATATCCCAGCTTCGAACTTGAACTAAGTTTGAAGAAATGTTACGAAGTGCAAAGTTTGGATGATTATCGATTATACCTTCGAGAGTTATCGTGCGCACCAGCCGACCAGACGGATGGACATTTGTAAATTGATTCCAAATTTTCCGAAACGGATTTAAAACCAATATTTCCATAAGGCTGAGGGTATAAAAGAAGAAAAAAGGCTAAGAAAAACGTGAGTCTGAGCAAATCAAGATGTACAGGAGTCAGAATGAAGTCCGGAAATTTTATCAACTAGTAAAACACCAAATCGAAGACATTGGAGCAGCACATCCTCCCATAGAAATGAAGACCGAAACCAAGTAACAAATATCGATAGCTTGCAGACGATCTGGAATGAACATTTGGCAATGCTTCTGGTATCAAATAGGGGCGGTAGAAAGTGTATACCTTGCCAAGATGAGGTCATAAAATCAAGAACAATAAAGCAGCATGAGCCGATGGGTTACCAGCCGAACTATTCAAGGCTGGTGATCAGATGCTGGTCAGGAGCATGTACCAGCTGATTAGTACAATTTGGCTAGAAGAATTAATGCCCAGTGATTTGAACCTCAAAAAAGGAGACAAGGCTAATTATGCCAACTATAGAGGAATAAGTCTCCTTCCCAATGCATATAAAGTGCTATCCAGCGTGCTTTGTGCACTGACTGTAGTCAATGGTCAATGACTTCACTGGACCATACCAATGCGTCTTCAAATTCACTATCGACTGCGCCAAATCCTGGAAAAGACCCACGAAAAACACATCGACACATTCCACCTATTCGCCGACTATAAAACCACATTCGACAGCCCTATCAGAGGGGTTATGTTCTAAAGTAAACGCAATGTATACAAATGTGCGTTTCCTCCGATATTTCCCACTCATATTATTTAATTATATTGCAATGTTGCAATTTTTAATAACATATTTAACATAAACTATACATAATAATGGCGATGATATATCTCATTGCATTCCTTCTCATTTGCATGCTGTGGGAAAAATCTAATTTAGAATTTTTCATTATAAAATAAAAAACAAACTCAAAGAATATCCCACACAAACGAAACGTATACCTAACATTAATACAAATTGCATATTGCTCATACGCCACAGTGAACATGCAATCATTTTAAGGCTTCTGGTAAAAATATTTACAATTCAACACGTACACACAAACGAACACAAACATGCATATATATTCTGAATAGTTTGAGTAATATAGATTTTTTTTTATAAGAAAAGTAAAAAATGAACTCTATCGCACACACACACAGATATGTACTGATATTCTAACTACATATCTTGCATATATTTCTGTTTCTATTTATTTCCGGAACATGTTTTTATTCCATATTTTACAGATGTTACAGAAAATGCACGCTCTCTCATACAGGCCCATACACACGAGCCGAAGAATGTATGTATGTTTGTACAACAACACAACATCTTTTACATTGAAATACGTGTTCGCCTTTCTTTGGAAGGAGACTGACAGGGGCACGAAACGGAAGAGAAAACAAAAGGCGGATGTTGTTGCTGCTGCTGTTGTTGTTGTTGCAACAATACACTGAATGCATCTTCGTTACTTTTGCAACAGACATTTTGATGAATTTATGTCTTATTGTTTACAGCAATTACTCAAAAATATGTTGAACGGTTCGTCGGACAGCCGGTCGGTCGGTCGGTCGGTTGGCTGACTGCCAGGAAGGCAGGCAGGCATGCAGCTATTTGAATGGTTTGTTATTCAGCCACCGGCAACAATAATTTAACATCAAATTATAAAAATTCATAAGAAACGAATGGCTAGATTTTGAGATGAGAAAGACAAATGGATAATAATAGTTGTGTGTGCTGCAATTGTTAGACAATGATTATACATACATATTTATTTAATTGTAATAAAAAAGGGCATAACAGTATAAACATGTTAAAGGTAAATAGGTGAAGTCAACATATTTTGATTTTTTTATTTAAATTAAAAATTATTGTAAATTAAAAAAAAACTGATGAGATATATCCCCCTTATATCTATAAACGTACATTTTTTTACAAAGGTATGCCACATTTTGGAACTAAAACTGATAGTTTTGTGACATTACACGAGACTTAATGTATGGGGCATATTTTAAAACATAACGTATAATGGATTTGGTTTTATGGAAATAAGTCTTTTCTTGCCAGGAATCAGATAATTTGAATGCAAAAATATATGGGTTCATGTTTTGGAATATACCCCAAATGGGGCGGTACACCTACCCCATTTGCGGTATTTTGAACGCCCCTTACTTCATTATCAACCCGAAGCAGATGTAATTTCACATATCGAGTTTTCAGAGGATAGAATACCTACTCGCATATTAAATGCGCCAATGTTTCGAACTCGTCCTCATGAAAAGGCCCCACTTTTTATACCCTTCACCACACTGTGGTACAGGGTATTATGCCTTTGTGCATATATTTGTAACAGGCAAAAGGAAACGAGATAGACCCATGGTTTCTTTTGAGAATATGCATAGAATCACTTTCTGAGTCGATTTATGCATGTCCGTCCGTCCGTCTGTTGATGTTAAATTGTAAACAAAGTACAGGTCGCATTTATGATCCGATTTGGATGAAATTTGTCACAGCTCACTTATTTGGCCCAAGGACGAACCCTATTGAAATTGGGAAAAATCGATCCAGATTTAGATATAGCTCCCATATATATTTTCGTCCGATTTAAGGTAAATTGTGTACCAAAGTCCCTATATATCTTTCGATTTGTACGAAATTTGGTATAGCCTACTGAATTAGGTCTAGAATGATGTATGCCAAGTTTCGTGAAAATCGGTTCAGATTTAGATATAGCTATCATATATAATTTCGGCCGATTTTGGGTAAATGGTGCACCAAATCCCTGAAAATCATTTGATTTGCACAAATTTTTACATAGTATGTTGAATTAAGTCTAGAATGACGTGTGCTAAGTTTCGTGAAAATCGGTTCAGATTTAGATATAGCTCCCATATATAGTATCGCCCGATTTTAGGTAAATGGTGTACCAAAGTTCCTGCAAATCTTTTGATTGGCATGAATTTTGGCATAGCGTACTAAATTAAGTCTTGAATGATGTGTACACCTCCTATATATATTTTCGTCCGGTTTTAAGCAAATTGTGCACTAAAGATCCATGGCCGATTGACACAACGTACTGAAGTTAATTTAAACTAATCTCTGGCAGGTTTGCTTGAAATCGATAGTTTCCATATAAAATTTCGACTTATTTATGTTAATTGTACACCAAATAATCAATGGGTGTCTGATTGAGATAAAATTTTGAACCGTGTAGCGACGTCTTTTCGAATACATATGTAGAATATACCCAAAGTGGTGAAGGGTATCATATAGTCGGCCCAGTCCGACTTTGCTACTTTCCTTACTGGTTTATATTGGTCCACATTACCCGACATTGAATATTTTTATTTAAAAATAATTATCGGCTTCAATAATGTGTAAAAATTAAAAGTAACCGATTGTAATTACAGCTAAACGTATATTTTCGTTAAAGAAGACAAGAAACCCACACAACATCTTTAGATTCGAGAAAAACAAAGTGTTCGACTGTTGTGCTAAAGAATGTTCAAATCACACTTTTATAATCAGAGCTTAACTACATTTTCAACATTGCAATTATTTATTCAAAACAAAGTTTGATGTTTGTTTTCACTAATTAGGAAAACATTTATCAAGACGGTATTTGCATATTTCAAGCATTTTCTTAGATATGGGATGGTCTACATTAGACGCATAGTCCACATTACCCGAAGTTACTCTATGTTGTATGTGAGAGGATGATGGATCCGACTTGATGTCGGTTTATGAATAAAATGTGCAAAGTTTCCGTCAAATGAAATTTAAAATCAAATGTTTCAAAATTGTGACATGTTGTGGGGGAGATATCAGAAGGAATAGACCGATTCCAAATCTGAAACGGATTTGGTCTAAAGAAACTTAGTGTCTAAGCCAATATTTCGATGGGACAGATTATAAAGAAAACAGTTAGAAACGTCGCTAGACGTGGTAAATGAGAGGGTTATATTTTGAGAAAATTAACTACATCCGACAATCGACTTACATTGAAAATGTCAGTATTTCTGTTCATGTATTGATTAAAAAAGTAGCAGAACGATTTTGAGGTATATTTCGACCACTTTTTCACATATTTTGAGCGGTACCTGCATAAACACGGTATTTCTCGTAGCCCTATAAACAAACTTTAATGGTGTCAATTCGCAACATATTAGTGACCTGTTGACCTTGCTCGATTGTGTGGCATGTATTCCTTAATAGCAGGCATAAGAAATGACGATGACAGTCGTTCTATCGTCGTTTTCGAAGTAGTAAGGTCCAATGACACCTTCGGACCAAAAGAGGGCACCAAACAGTGACTTTTTCGGGATATAATGTAATGTCGAATTCAATTCTCCTACCCTTGAAACTACGAAATTGTTACCATAGCAAAATTCGGTCAGACTTGAAAAATTCTTAATAATTGAGGCTATGAAGAATAGAATCGAAGCTATTCATTGTATATTTATTTACTACTAGCATATGCCCGCTACATTCGGCACAATTTGGAGTTCTTAATTTACTTATAAATCCAAACTTCGTGCAAATCGAAGGATATATAGAGACTTTGGTGCACCATTTACATAAAATTGGACGAAAATATATATTGGAACTATATCTAAATCTAAACCGATTTTCACCGAAATTTAACACACATCCTTCTATACTCAATTCAGTACGCTGTGCCAAATTTCGTGCAAATCGAAAGATATATAGGGACTTTGTCACAACATTTACATAAAATCGGACGAAAATATATATGGGAGCTATATCTAACTCTGGACCGATTTTCGCGAAACTTGGCACACATCATTCTAGACCTAGTTCAGTAGGCTGTACCAAATTTCGTGCAACTCGAAAGATATATAGGGACTTTGGTGCACAATTTACATAAAATCGGACGAAAATATATATGGGAGCTATATCTAACTCTGAACCGATTTTCACGAAACTTGCCACACATCATTCTAGACCTAGTTAAGTAGGCTGTACCAAATTTCGTGCAAATCGAAAGATATTTAGGGACTTTGGTACACAATTTACCTTATATCGGACGAAAAAATATATGGGAGCTATATCTAAATCTGAACCGATTTTTCCCAATTTCAACAGGGTTCGTCCTTGGGCCGAATAAGTGACCTGTGCCAAATTTCATTCAATTCGGATTATAAATGCGACCTGTACTTTGTTTACAATTTAACATGGACGGACGGATATGCATAAATCGACTCAGATAGTGATTCTATGCATATTCTCCAAAAGAACCATGGGTCTATCTCGATTATTTTTGCCTGTTACAAACATATGCACAAAGACATAATACCCTGTACCACAGTGTGGTGAAGGGTATAAAAATATCAAGTCGTTGATTGATGCTATAACCATTAAAATATTCTCTGGCATAGCTAGGCACTAGGTTCTGAAACTCATTTTTTTTCGAAAAAATTATATTTATGCGTTTTATGTTGAACGTTGGCCGCCATTTCATGGTAATATTTGGACGCATGTCAATGTTTAAAAAATATGAAATTTTTACTTTGACACTTTGTCATTTGTAAACTGTGAACCATAATATTATAAAATTTTACTGGTGCAAAGCTTAAAGTTCGCACGTCCGAATTGGATATTTTTCTTATTAGTCCATTCTTTGTTTTTGACTCCTCACTTTGGTTCTAAGAATTTTAAAATATTCGATCTGGCTGAACTTTTTATTCGAATAGTCAATGAGTTAAAGTCCTCCCTCGTAATCGCAATAACAGATAAATTTTGATCTTTTAATCCATGATTTCATTTATACAAAATTGAATGATTAATAATGTTCTTATTCACTTACCTCGTTATGTGTATAATTCACGAGTGCATCCATTTTGCTCTCCACTGTAAACACATGAACATTGTTCATTGTTCCATCATTGATTTAATGAACCCCAAAAGTTATATTCAATCTGCAATGAGATAATTAATAAAACTATACGATTAAGATTTTGATACACTACATACGAGTAACTAGCAAGTAAGTATGCCATCAATCAATTATATGGCCTATCAATTTTTATTAATTTCAATTTAATGACATATTGGGACTCTAAAGACAATATTTATCTTTATGTGGAACATTATTGTTGCCACAAAATCTCATTTGAGTCCACTAGATTTCTGTTAAGTCCAAATAAAATGCACACTCGCACACACACACACAGCCTCACTCACACATTCCACTTAATCATCTTCATTGAGACAATAACGACAATAAATATTGTCATGGTGGTGTTTGGTTAAATCAATATCGTATGTGTCCATTCAATAATGATCGTCTATTGGAGAAATAACAAGGACATTAGAATTCATTTGACCTTTTGTCGAAATCGCAAAAGCTAGAATAGAAGCAACAACAACAATAGCAACAACGAAATACTTACGACAATAATGACCAATAACAAATGGACTTTATAATACACTTAACACTAAACCACTAAAGATGTTCAGCTGGCATAAACACATACCCACCCTGCAAGCAATTGGAAGCGAGTTTCTCACTCCCTCGCCCAATAAGTCACTTCCGCGTCACTTCTTTTCGGATAAAAGGCGATAGTTTGTATAATTACAATAACAAAGCTGTTCTTCTCCACTTTATATCGCCTTTGAGTTACTTCTGAGTGACGCCTAGGAAGACAAGAGAAGATTGATCAAATGCTACAAAAACAATTTTCTCTTTTTCAAAATTGTCTCTCATCTCCTTGTAAAAACAGTTAACTCAGTTAATGTTAATTTTTCAAAGTGATCTGTATGTATCAGTAGTATGATATTTAAATAATTAAAAAAGCGTAAAGAAAATACAAAAAAACAGAAATTTTTATTTATATTGTGATTGTTAAAAGTTTGTATTTTATAATGTTTTGAATTGAGTGTGTGAAAAAATAAATAAAATAATTTGAAAATTGTTAATTTATTTAATCAATAAGTTGTTTCAGTGAATAAATAATGTAATATTGAAAATATTATGCCTACTAGAAGTGACGAGGAAGTTAAGTCGAAGTAACGTCAAGGCGATAGAAACAGTCGCGGAAGATAGTCGCATTCTTATCGCGGAAGTCACCTCCTTCGGGAAGAAATGAACCACGCCTGCGTCACTTCCAAGAAGTAACTTCTGCGTGTCATATGCGTAGTATCGCGGAAGTTGCTTCTAGACGTTACGCAGAAGTTACTTCTTGGAAGTGACGCGGACGTGGTTCATTTCTTCCCGAAGGAGGTGACTTCCGCGATAAGAATGCGACTATCTTCCGCGACTGTTTCTATCGCCTTGACGTTACTTCGACTTAACTTCCGCGATAGTTTTTGCTTGCAGGGCACACACTAGCCAACCAACTCCAACACACACACACGCTCACTTGGCAACACACAAAGGATATGCTTGCTAAGTAGAAACACATGTGAGTAAATGACTGAGAGTGTGTGAGTACTATACTAAAACCTCCTCATTATCACAGCATTGAACTGGAACATCGTGCGGAGGAAATGTCATGTTGGGTGTGTATATGTGTGTGCTTAGCGTAATTAATGTTTAATATGGCAATGCGGCACAAATTAATTTTATGCCCGATTAACATGTCAAATGACTAAAAGACTTTGGCCATGTGCAAGTCGAACATAGAAACTCACACATAGACTTACATATATGTACGGATGTGCATTTGTTGGGTATTTCAAATGACTGTGTGTAAGTGTATGTATGCCTTTAAATAAGAACAATAGTTACATAAACCAAACATGATGATTTGGAAAATTTTTCACTACTATAGTTAATGAACTTCTTAGGACATTCTTAAATATACAATATGTCACTAAGTATTAAATACGCATACACATACATATACACAACGACATAATATGAGTCATATACAGTATTTCAAACATATACTTTTAATCATAGTAAAATGTGTAATTACAAGACATGTCATATAATTTCCAATATTCTAAGTCGATTAATGCATGTCCGTCCGTCCGTTTGCCTGTTTTGTAAATAAAGTACATTTGGCACAGCTCATACATTTGGCCCAAGGACGAACCCTATTGAAATTTGATATAGCTCCCATATATATTTTCGTCCGATTTAAGGTAAATGATGCACCAAAGTCCCTAAATTGTTTTCGATTTGCCCGAAATTTGGCATAACGAACTAAATTGGGCAAAGAGTAATGTCTGCTAAGTTTTGTGAAAATCGGTTCAGATTTAGATATAGCTCCCATATATATTTTCGTCCGATTTTATGCAAATGGTGCACCAAAGTCCCTATATATCTTTCGATTTGAACGAAATTTGGCATAATGTACTGAATTGAGTCAATATTGATGTCTGTCAAGTTTCGTGAAAATCGGTTCAGATTTAGATATTACTTTCCTATATATTTTCGTCCGATTTAAAGTCCCTATATATCTGTCGATTTGCACGAAATTTGGTACAAGGAACTGAATTGAGCAGAGTGCTGTCTGCCCATTTCGTGAAAATCGGTTGAAATTTAGATATAGCTCCCATATATATTTTCATCCGATTTTATGTAAATGGAAATTTGGCATAACGTACTGAAATGCGCCTAGATTTATGTCTCCCAAGTTTCGTGAAAATCGGTCCAGATTTAGATATAGTTCACATATATACTTTGGCCGACTTTAAGTAAATGGTACACAACGTACAAAATTTAGCATAGAATAACGTAGTTGCATTTTCTAGAAGTACACACATAGCCCAAAGGATGTTCTATTGATATTTGATTGAAGTCGATTTACATACTTTGTCCCATTGTAAAAACGAATGACATGGATTGATCTAAGTCGATTCACATTTAGATAAATATCACACATTTTAGTTCATCCAATTCCATGTTAATAGTCCTATTTAATATACCCATAGTGGTAAAGGGTATCATATAGGGTATCGGCCCCGCCCGACTTTACTACTTTCCTTACTGGTTTTTAACTAGTATTATGATAGAAAATATGCTATGAAAAATGTATAGGCTAATCTACTCCCCTTGCATTTTTTGTTTCCGATGTTCCCCCAACCGGTATTGTGTTTGTTTTAGTTCGTCTTTGAGTTGTGTGCCAAAATTTCGACAAAAACACGTCTTTAAGTATGTGTTGGACTCAGCTCATATCTGATCTGAAAAATCATACCAGTTATCAAATCCGGTATTTATGGTTCTTTTCGATGAAATGTGATAGCTTTGCTTACAGTTTTATTGCACAGAGGAGCCATAGAGACATAATTGCCAAAGTTTCGGACAATCAATCAAAATTGTTAGATTAAGTTAAAAGCCAATAATTCTCCGTTGAGTTCGGACGGGCAATTAAAAATATATGTAATTGTTCGGGACATATAATTAACATTAATATTATATGAAGGCTATCCTAAAAATTGGGTCAATATAATACATTTTGAATTTTTTGTTTAAAATGTATGACTATATATTCGGTGTATACATTATGTATACAGATTTCTCTAGTTCAGTACTTATGCTAAAAATTTATCAAGAATATTATTTTATGGCTTTTTACGTTTAGGCGAACATTATTGCGAATATTTCTGTACAATATTCTGAACGGCTTTACCATAGTTTTGAATGACTTTTCAATCACTTCTCGAAAAGGGGACCGAAAAGACATCTTCATTAAGGGAACCCCCCCATTCTCGATTTTAATTTTTGAAGATTTTCAATGGGCTGGTAAATCAATACCAATGCTTGTTAAGGTTTGTAACTTTACACATATATAATTGAAGATTTAGAATAGAAGAAAAATAATTTACAAAAAAATTTTGTTGTTGTTTTGTTGTTGTTTTTTGTAATTAAAGAAATGTCCTTATTTTTGATGGCGGGCACGATAACTCCTCACTGGAACATCGGAATCCGAAAATTCCAACGGTGTTAGAAAGAGTACATGTCTGGCTCTCGGATGAACTAGGATTATTGACTTCGCTCTAAAATTAACAAAATGGCGGACCTTTGGAAAAATATTTTTGGAAAATCGGCGATTTTTGACCAAAAACTAAGTTAACAAATAAGGAAGATCTTCACCGATTGGCTTTATCCTAGTTCATACGATAGCTATACACTCACAGAGAAACGTGTAAAAATTTGAAATCGATTGGGTTATTAGTTTTTGAGTTATCGTGCCCGCCATTCGCAAAAAAATGTGTAGAGAAAAACGCGTTTAAAGTTTGAGAAGCCCTTCAGCCGTCACTTGATGCTGACACAATAAATCGGCTATATCTTCAAGAGATCTTGAGATTTTCATTTGCAATTTTGTGGGCACATTCTATAATTAGTGTAGATTCGAATTATATCAACAACATTTTTGACCCCGAGAATGGGGGGGTCCCCTTAAGTTGGTTCAGGATTAAAGTTGTATACCAAAATATTCGTTGATATTTCATCAGTAATATTGCCGAAGACACTATATACCTAAAATTCAAGAATTTCAAGAAATCATATGTCCAAAATTATCAATATTCTTGAAAATGTATATACCTTCAAAAACGATGTATACTTTCAAAACTTCGATACACGTGTGTTCTTTTTATAGCCCTTCTTTCATAATCTGTTGGAATGTCCCGGTTATTGTAAAAACAAAACAATCAAAAAAATTAAATTTGTCGCACAGTATTATTAAAATATTATTTGGTCAGATCACCTCCAGTATGTATAATAATATAAGTAAGTATAATAATCACCTCTAGAGCGACTATATAATCTGACAAAAATAAAGTTGTCGGTTTATTGCACCCCCTAAATATCATTTCAACATCACCGCAAATTATATGCCATTATATGACCATAACCGGAACTTCATATAAAATTTCAAAAGATCAGTGCGACATTCCCGCCCTCTAGTGGGGTAATAGTAATACTCAAAAATATCATAACACATATACACCTTTAAATATTTAAATATAACTTCCATATTCAAGCACATACAACAATATAATTGACATTAATTTCAATGTCAACCCCTCCTCTTGTATATACTATCAACTTATCGGGTCTGTGTACTTTATGAGTAAATATATACGCCCTAGAATACAAATTTTGTATTCTGCAAAAAAGTCTGATTCCATTTGACCCACTAAATATAGACCGATCATCATGCTTATTCTTTGGCCAGATTCCCATTCTGGTGTACAATTTCGTGGTTTTCGAGTCATAAGTCTGCCCTCTAGAGTGACCAGAACTCCAGTCAAAAATAACGTTTTGGGTCCATTGTATCGCAAAATATTAACAGAACATTAAAAAATAGTAATGGCTTTCTTTGGACAGAACCCATCCTACATGCAAGTTTTCGTAACTTAAAGGTGGGTATTTAAAGGTAACTTAAAGGTAAATATTTAGCAGCGTTACAAACTCTTGGGGCTGCTAAATATTGGTGCTAGACCCACCACGTATGGTGGCTGTGACAAAACATGGAAAAATAAATCGGGTTTTATATGAGGGATTATTAAAACATAGATCTGTTCTACAAATATGTTTATCATTTTGGAAAAGGAAGTATACCAAAGTTTTTATTAAGAGAGAGCTTCAACATTTTGCACTGACATTGATAGTACTCTTAGGATGTTTGATATTGCTAATGGAGTATATCGGTCCACGTTATGTTATAGCTTCATGTAACGGTACCGCCAAGGCTTTAGACACATTTTTATACCCTTCACCACACTATATGTCTTTGTGCATATATTTTAACAGGCAAAAGGAAACGAGATATACACATTGTTCCTTTTGAGAATATGCATAGAATCACTTTCTGAGACGATTTATGCATGTCCGTTTGTCCGTCTGTAGATGTTAAATTGTAAACAAAGTACAGGTCGCATTTATGATCCGATTTGGATGAAATTTGGCACAGCTCACTTCTTTGGCCCAAGGACGAACCCTATTGAAATTAAAGAAAATCGGTTCAGATTTGAAAATAGCCCCATATATATTTTCGTCAGATTTAATGTAAATGATGATCCAAAGACCCTATATATCTTTCGATTTGCATGAAATTTGGTATAGCGCATTGAATGAAGTCCGGAATGATGTGGGTTAAGTTTCGTGAATATCGGTTCAGATTGATATATAGGTCGCATATATTTTCGTCCGATTTAAGGTAAATGGTGCGCCAAAGTCCCTAAATATCTTTCGATTTGCACGAAATTTGGCATAGCGTACTGAATAATGTCTAGAATACTGTGTGTTAAGTTTCGTGGAAATCGGTTCAGATTTAAATATAGCTCCTATATGTATTTTCGTCCGATTTAATGTAAATGGTGAACCAAAGTCCCTAAATATCTTTCGATTTACACGAAATTTGGTATAGCGCACTGAATGAAATCTAGAATGATGTGTGTTAAGTCTCGTGAATATCCCTTCAGATTAAGATATAGCTCCTATCTGATCTGAAAAATCATACCAGTTTTCACATCTGGAATCTGTGAGAAGATGTATTTTCCCATGAGAACTCAAAATACCAAATAACAAATAATTCGAATTTGGATTTCACACCAAATTAGAATTCAAAATACCAAATTATATTTTGTATTTTGATATTCAGAAATTCACTGTTATCATAAAATGTGGACCAATATAATTTAAAAGGAGATTATACTTTACAAAACACCGAAATTTGGGAGGTACCGTGGATCAATGTTTATAGTGTTTGGTGTATATATGTTTTTTCCAATGATAACCCAAAAAGCCAAATAAAGGTTAATTCTGTTGAAATATATGCCATAAATTTCCAAAACACCGAATATTTGGGGGTACCGTTATATGGGGGTATAAAAAAACGCCTATAATTTTCGGTGATGATCAGATAATAATATTGGGATGAAGTGGACCGAAAACTTAATTTTTGTGTTTATTCGAGTAGATCTATAGGCCAAAATTGAAAGCACAACACAACCCACGGTGAAGGGAATCTGGTTAGAAGGGTTGAACTGAATATTAGTAATATTTATTGACCTCTAGTCGGTCAAGAAGGTGCCGATATCGCGAAATATTGCCCAAGCTCAGAACATAGAACCACATAAAGTTAGATTTTCGTGGAAGTTGTGTATGGTCGGCGTCCGACTATACTGCTCCGCTCACTGGTTTTTTTAATATCTCTATTATATTTTTATGTCCTATATGCCTAAGAAAAGTGTCCTCCAGATTGAAGGATACACAACGAAATATTGAGTTTAATAGTTTTTTGTCTGTACTTTAAATAAGGGGTACTTTGCTTTGGTCAGTACAAATCGATTATAGTTTTATTTAACTAATGACTATGAATTTCTTTTGCTAAACAGTACATTTAAGGTAGTACTGTTTAGAAAAAAATCATAACTATAGATTTGTAAATCATCACAAAGAATCACAAAATGTTTAATTAGTTTGCAGTATGACAACTCGGAAGCTTTGCAGAATTACAATTGAAATAAACCACAAAAAGTATGGAAGATTCCAATGGTGTAGTATCAACTAGTCCGAGGAGATAATTTTGTGGTATCACAAAATACACTACACTTTTTGTTCGATATGTTATTCCTTCCAATAGACAAAGGATTAATTTTGAACAGGTATTCACAACACTTCCATGTACCACTTTTTACAACTCTACTAAAATCGTTGTAATCTGATTGGGTTTCTAATGGTTTATGTATTTAGATATTATTGGGATAAATAGATATTTCAGGCGATCTCCATATTTTCTAAATTTTTATTTAGTGAAAAAATTTGTCGCCCCTTACCGACAAATTCAGTTATTTACTTGTTTTCTCAGTATCCCGGATATTTACATGAAAAACAATAGCTCAAACTTCTAAAGCTGTTGCCTGTTTGTTGGATTTTCGGGATTTTCCTATCTCAATTTGTTTTTTTCTTGCTTTGCCTGTGACAATGGGGGTACTTCTGTGGCAAATACGGTTCGAATTTATCAACAGAATGTGATCTGTTTGTGAAGTTTTTTATTTGTCAATTAGCAATGCAATACCAAAAAAGCAGAATAATAAAAACAGCAGCAGCAACCGATGAGTGTCCACCATTCCACAGCACTTGACTAAACTTCACTCTACTCGACTCCATCACCGCACAACAAAACCGAAAAAATAAAAACGATAACTCCCAAAAAACCCAAATATCTAAAACAAACAATCGACACCAGTCAACCATCAACCGTCAAAACTTTTTAAATCAACAATTCAAAGAACTCTTTGCATGAAGTAGTGAGTGTGGCGTTTGCTGGCTGACATTACTCTATTTGAATGAACAGCATGAATAATCAAACAACAACAACAGCATCAGCAGGAATGTATGGGCTTATAATGAATGTGAGTGAAGGATTGAAGGGTTTGTTTTTATTAGTTTAAACATTTTTTTTAAAAAATCCACGTCATCAAAAATATTTTTTAAAAAATCCACGCCCTGAATATGACCTCAACATATTTTTTTTTAAATTTTTTAAAAAATCCACGTCCTGAATATGACCTCAAAAATATTTATTAAAAACTCCACACCTTCGATATGACCTCAAAAATACATTTTAAACCAGTAAGGCAAGTAGTAAAGTCGGATTGGGCCGAATATATGATACCCTTCACCACTTTGGGTATATTGCGCATATGTATCCATACATTTACATGTCAATGTTCCCTCGAAGGAATAATGACATGTGATAAATTTATTTTCGTTCGGGCATATTTAGAGTCGTCTGCGTACCATGGGATACATTTATGGAAAACGTTTTATAGCAAAATTGATACACGAAATTCGGTACGCCGCATTGTTAAAAATCTTATTTCACGAAATACATATGGAAGCTATGGCTGCATCTGCACCAATTTCAACAAAACGCAATAACGTCATTTAAACACTAGGAGTTTGAAGCGCCATTTATGTAAAATCGGACGAATATATATGAATATGTGAGAGCTATATAGAAATCTGAACAGATCCTAAACTTACCACGCATCATTCTAAACATAATCAAGTACGCTATGATAAATTTCGTGCATACATAAATGTAAGCTATATCTAAATCTGAACCGATTTTCTCAAAATTTAACACACATCGTTCAAGACTTATTTCAGTACGTTATGTCAAATTTCATGCAAATCAAAAGTTAAATAGGGACTTTGGTGTACCATTTACAAAAAATCGGATGAAAATATATATTAAAACCTAAACCGATTTTCACGAAATTTAACACACATCGTTCTAAACTTAATTCAGTACGCTGTACCAAATTTCGTGCAAATGGAAGGATATATAGGGACTTTGCTACATTTTGCATTTACATTAAATCGGACGAAAATATATATAGGAGCTATATCTAAATCTGAACCGATTTTCATGAAATTTAACACACATCATTCTAGACTTAATTCAGTACGCTATGCCAAATTTTGTCCAAATCGAAAGATATATAAATACTTTGGTGCACCATTTATATAAAATCGGACGAAAATATATATGGGAGCTATATTTAAATATGAACCGATATTTACGAAACTTGAACACGTTATCCTAGACTTAATACAGTTCACTATGCTAAATTTCGTGCAAACGATATATAGGGACTTTGGTGCACCATTTACATTAAATCGGAGCTATATCTGAATTTACATATATGGGAGCTATATCTAAATCTGAACTGATTTTCAGGAAACTTAACACACATCACTCTAAACCGAATTGATTTCGCTGTGCCAAATTTCGTGCAAATTGAAAGATATATAAACAATTTGGTGGATCAGTTACATAAAATCGGACGAAACTATGTATGGGAGCTATATCTAAATCTTAACTTATGTTCTCCAATTTCAATAGGGTTCGTCCTTGGGCCAAATAAGTGAACTGTGCCAAATTTCATCCAAATCGGATTATAAATGCGACCTGTACTTTGTTCACAAAAATACATGGACAGACGGACAGACGGACATGCGTAAATCAACTCAGAAAGTGATTCTAAGCATATTCTCAAAAGGAACCATGGGACTGTCTCGATTCCTTTTGCCTGTTACATACATATGCACAAAGTCATAATACCCCGTACCACAGTGTGGTGAAATAAAAATGATAGCTCCCAAAAAACCCCAACCTCAAAAAAAAATTTTTTTAATTCATGCCTTGAATATGACCTAATTTTAAATCAATGCCTTGAATATGACTTCATTTTTTTTAAATCCATGCCTTGAATAGTGATCGGAGCAGTATAGTCGGACGGACCGACCATACGATACCCTACACAACTACCACGGAAATCCAACTTTCTGTGGATGTTTATTCCGAGCCTGGGCAATATTTCGTGATATTTGCACCCTCTTGCCCGATCAGAGGTAAACAGCACCTCTTCCTTACACTGAAATATCTTCCGAATATTACGAGTATTCAGTACAGCTATTGTCCAGATTCCTTTCAACGTGGGTTGTGTTGTGATGTTCGGCTTTCATTTGTGGTATATAGATCGACTCGAAAATAACACAAAAAATTAAGTTTTCGGTCCATTTCATTCCAAAATTATTATCTGATCATCACTGAAAATTATAGGCGTTGTCCTTGACCATAACTGGAACCTCATGGTACATTTCGATCAGCGCTATAGTTCCGCTCTCTAGAGTGATAATGGGTTACTAAATAATATACGAATACGGAGATTTAGGTGTAACTCCCACATCCGAGCACATACAACAATATAATTGGTATTAGTTTAAAGGTCAACCACTCCTCTTGGATATAATATGAACTTATCGGGTCTATGTCCTTCAGGGGTAAATATATATATACGCTATAGAATACAAATTTGGTCATTTTTCACACAAAAGTCAGGGACCATTTGACCCGCTAAATATTGACCGTTCTTTATAAAAACAGGCATGCTTATTCTTTGGCCCGATCCCCTTCTCCATGCAAAATTTCACGATTTTCGGGCCATTATTGCGGCCTCTGGAGCGACCAGAAAAACCGACAAAAATTTAGTAGTTGGTCCATTTCATCCCCTAAATATTAACCGACCTTTTCCAAAAACAATAGGGGTCTTCATTGGCCAGAACCCATCCTACATGCAAAATTTCGTGAAGATTGGTCCATAACTGTGGCCTGTATCGTGTTTACAAATTATAATGGACAGACGAACGGACGGACGGACACACATGTCTAGATCGACTCAGCTAGTCGAGATATGACGATCGGTATACTTAAAGGTGGGTCTAGGACCAATATTTCGCGGCGTTACAAACGTTTGGGGCTGCACAAAGCTATAATACCCTGACAACATAGTTGTGTAGGGTATAAAAATCCGCGTTTCCGATATGACCTCAGAACTACATTTTTAAAAAAAATCCGCGCCAACGATGTGACCTCAGAACTACATATTAAAAAATCCGCGCCTCCGATATGGCCTCAGAACTACTTTTTAAAAAATCCACGCCTCCGATATGACCTCAGAACTACATTTTAAAAAATCCGCGCCTCCGATATGACCTCAGAATTACATATTAAAAAATCCGCGCCTCCGATATGTCCTCAGAACTACTTTTTAAAAAATCCACGCCTCCGGTATGACCTCAGAACTACTTTTTAAATAATCCACGTCTCCGATATGACTTCAGAACTACGTTTTAAAAAAAATCCCCGCCTCCGATATGACCTCAGAACTAATTTTTAAAAAATCCACGCCTTCTTTAAGTCTCGATTTACCACACTTTGTGGGGTGGGACTAGCAAGATATCAATTTCTTTTTAATTTTATTAGTACCCTGTTTTATATGTTGTTATTAAAAAATAACCTTACCAACTTTTTATTCAATTACTTCGCACTGTTACCCCTTTTAAACAAAGATTCCATAATTGACAGCAAATTCACTGAGACATGTAAAAATATTCAATTTCATAACATTTTCGAAAACAAAAAGCGAAAAAAGGAAATTACATGACAATCTAATCTACCTAAAAGGTCACTTTAAATTTGTCAAAAAGAAACTTCAATGGTTGTCCTCGTCCATACACACACACACAACCACACAAAAATATTGTATTTTGCACACAATTCTCTGGGGAGTTTCATTTACACACACATA
>NW_026878818.1:0-25239 GCF_032173495.1 Musca vetustissima | reverse complement strand
CTTAAAAATAATGGAGATAAATTATAAACACCTTAAATATTATGTAGATACGTTATCCATGCCTTAAAAATTATGTAGATAAATTGTGCATGACTTCAAAATTATGTAGATAAATTGGGCATGATTTCAAAATTATGTAGGTACTTTATCCAAGTCTTAAAAATTATGTAGATATAGCTTTAAAATAATGAAGACAAAATATAAACGCCTTTAAACGATTGTAGATAAATTATCAGCGTTTTAAAGCAAATGTAGATGCATTACCCACTTTTTAAAAATAATGTAGATAAATTATCCGCGGCATAAAAATAATCTAGATACATTGTACACATCTTGGAAATAATATAGATAAATTATCCAGGTCTTAGAAATAATGTAGATAAATTTGTCACGCCTTAAAAATTTTGTAGCTAAGATATTCATGCCTTTAAAACTATGTAGATAATTTATACACGTCTTAAAAATTATATGGATAATATAAATAATGTAGATAAATTATAAATGCCTAAAAAAAAGATTACCCACAACTTAAAAACAATATAGATAAATTAACCAGGTCTTATAAATAATGTAAATAACTTCTACACAACTTAAAAGCCATGTAAATAAATTGTCCTGGCCTTATAAATAATGCAGATAAATTAACCACGACTTAAAAAGTATGTAGATAATTTATCCATGACTTAAACATGAAGTAGATAAATTATCCTCGCCTTAAAAATAATGTAGGTAATTTATCCATGCCTTAAAAATTATAAATGTAAATTATCAATGCCTTAAAAGCTATGTAGATAAATTATATATGCCTTAAAATTTATGTAGATAATTTATATATGCCTTAAAAGTTATGTAGACAAATTATATGTAGATAATTTATCCCTGCCTTAAAAATTATGAATGTAAATTATCAACGCCTTAAAAGCCATGTAGATAAATTATATATGCCTTAAAAATTATGTAGATAATTTATCCATGCCTTAAAAATTATGTAGATAAATTATCGAAGCCTTAAAAATTATGTAGATAATTTATCCATGCCTTAATAATATATTTGTGATTTATCCACGTCATTAAAATAGTATATATATATATATATATATATATAAATTGTTCACGCCTGTTAAATGATGTAGATAAATTATTGACGCTCTAAAAATAATATAGAAAAATTATTGACGCCTCTAAAATATTGTTGATTAATAATCCACGCCTTAGATATACTGCTGATAAATTACCCACACCTTTAAAAATTATATAGGTTAAATATCCAGGGCTAAAAAAACAATGTATATAAATTTCCAGGCTTTACAAACAATGTAGATACATGCTTTAGATAATTAGATAAATTATCCATGCTTAAAATATACATTATAAGGTATTTTTTTCTAGAATATCAGTGGCAGTTGGAGATAAACCCTGTACACTGAGATATATAAAGATTTTTTTTCAATTTCCGTTTATAATTTATAATATAATTTATATATGCGTAAGAAATAAAATATTTCTAAGGAAATATGTGGCGTATAAGTAACAACGGTACTCATACGTACCAGGGGATGTAATTAATGTTACTAATACGCCTGAGGTCTAAGAGATAAAATTTCTCAATAAAACGTCAATAATACAGAATATTAAATAAATATGCAATATACGTAAATACATTTTTCATGTCTTAAAAATATTGTAGATAAAATATCCACCGATTCAAACAAAATTAGATGAATTATACAAACCTTAAAAAATGTCACGCCTTAGAATAAATTTTTGTATCCTTAACTTATCTACCGTTATCTATTGAATAATGCTTTCCCATCACTCCTATTTTTCGATAGATATTTCATATTTTTTTTCAATATTTAAGTTCACTTGTCAGTATGTTTGTAACCACAATTCAAACAAGCGAAAAAAACATATGTGCGTACAAATATGTTCATACCGTGACCCGCAACAACAATATACCTGTATTATTAAAACCACCATACCGTTGTAACATTTGGTCGGTTATTAAATTTATATTTTTTCAAATGGACCTAGACTGCAATCAAAATCAAAAAAAAAAGTACAAACCCTCCCTGGGCCTTTTACACCCACACATTTCCGCAAAACGTGTTTCAGTTGACAGCAATAACATGACATACTGACAAATGTACAAATGTACATGGATTGTAAATGAATCCATTGTTGACAGCATGTAGGACAAAACCACATGTATGTCGATGGGTTGGAACAACAACAGCAGCTACAGCAGGAGCAGCAGCACTACTAGTGAAACAACACTGTCCACAGAAGCAAACATCCACAAACATATACGAGAATATGGTCTCAACAGAGCCATTATTTTATTTTACACCAATATGAGAGGAATATTGCCCCTCCTCCTCGTACTCATTTAAATTCCCCCTCCCCCCCAACTCATCCCCATTAAATCATAATAATTGCTGCGACAAAACAAAATTGTTTGGTGTTTTAGAGATTCAGAGTAGTTGTTGTCAAAATGTGTTCAACATTAATTTAATTGTAAATTAGGGAATTGTATGGGTGGGGTCCTCTCCATAGCGGTACTTTGGTAATATATTTTGGATTGTTGTTTTCCTAGGAATATCAGTGTAAGTTAGATATAATAAACCACAGACACACTACACATACATGCAAACGTTTGCTGTATGAATTACAAATTCAGATGTAATTTTGAAATAGGAAATTTCTGAAAATATATGTGGCGTATAAGTAACGACGGCACTCATACATACCAGGGGATGATATTAATAGTGCTAATACGCCGGATGGTTTGGAAAGTAAAAATTGGAATTAGAACGACAATAATATAGAATCTAAAAAATGCAGAAATTTATTATTACCTAAAATGATAAAATTAGTTGACACATTGTTTAATATCAATACTACGTTATTCGGTAATATTTTTTCTACAATGTCAGTAACAGTTGGACAAACAACCTTTCACCCTGAGTTACATATAAGATGTTGTATAAATTATAAATGTAAATTGAATGTAAGTTTGATATAGAATATTTCTTATAAAATATGTGGGGTATAAATAACAACGGTACTCATTAATGATGAAAATTAAGTGTGCGTTTAAAAAAGGGTAGTTTCGAAGTAACATGTGGCGTATAAGTAACGATGGTGCTCATACGTACCGGGGAATGATATTAATATTAATAATACGCCTATTATTGATAGACAAGAAAACATTTCTTGTTGTGAGGGTATTTTTCATAAACCTGGAGAAAGGGTAGGGTGACGCAGAGGATGATAGATACCAAGCAATGGCTCTGGTTGGCTCTAACATTGTGAAGCCCTGGTTACTTTGGTCCCTCTTTCATCTCAATTGTGGGCACTGACCACCTCGCTGTGTTACCTGGAGTAGCTTCTTGCATCATCCGTTGAAATAATGAGCTGATATATGCCGCGAGTTCACCCATATGATCTATAAAAAAATACAAAGCAGGCGCAGTTTTCTCTTTGGCGGAGGTACTGAGGAAGTACAAAGCCGATATTATTGTAGTACAGGAAATACGATGGAAAGGGGCTGGCGTAAGAAAATCAGTTGACATGAAACGAGACATGAATTTGGCTGCGAATTTATGGTTAATAGGCGAATAAAAGAAGACCTCGTCTCTAGGTTCTACGCCAGTAGATGAGCGAATTGCTATAATCCGAATAACTTCTACATCAGTCTTATTTGCGCCCATGCTCCGACGGAAAACAAAAATGAACAGACCAAAGACATATTTAACGAGCGCCTAGAAAATGCATATGAGCTTTGCCCTGGCCATGACCTTAAAATTCTGCTAGGAGATTTTAATACAAAAATCGAAAGGGAAAATATCTTTGCCCCACCGTAGGAAAATTTAGCCTCCATGAAGAAACATCCGACATCGGCATGAGGTTGATTGACTTCTCGGCAGCAAGAATATTGTTGCTAGCAGCACGAGATTCAAGTATCTCGACATACACAAGGTCACATGAAGGAGAAATGAAGGCCTGGGGACTGGAGAGGAAATTTTATATTTCTAGACAAACGCATGTGCTGCATGACCCGCCAGTAACGTCTATATTTCTGGTAATACTATACTGCAGTCTATAATATTTGCACGGACAAAACGGGACTGACTAGAGAAGTCCACATTTTTCTGGACAATGCAAACCTATTTTCAAAATAAAGTTCAAGTCCAGTATTGTCAGTATAGGGAAGTGGAAGTGCCAGACTATCGATATAGAGAGGCTTTAGCAATTCAATGAATCGCTGAAAAGGATCGGCAATTCTATATATTACCAAGAATTCCATAAACATAAGCTGAAAGGCGATATTGACAATTTATATCTAAAGGGTATTTATAGACCAGCTGATATTTATAGGCAAGAGAAGGAATTAGATGACCCCAGTCGGTACAGCTAGGGGTTTTTAGAGACCAGTTGAAGGGACATCAAGGCTATATATCTGAAGGTTAGGTGAAGTATATTTCAATTGGTAACAGAATGTATTGAAAAGCTGCCAATGAAAGCTGTACACATGAGCCACGACCGAAAACAGGCCAAATGTTTGATCGAAGGTATGTTTGAAGGTATTGCTCTAATGGTAGGTGATTTCAGAAGCATCGTAATATAACTTTCAAGTTTTGCCCGAATTTGTGGAATAAAAACGCACTTACGACATCTTAACGGTACAGCTCACAATCGTCAAACCGAATGCAGTGAGCGGAGGAGTATAGTCGGACGGGGCCGACCATACGAAATCCTAACACGACTACCAAGGAACTCTAACTTTATGCGGATGTTTATTCCGAGCCTGGGCAATATTTCGTGACATTTGCACCCTCTTTGCGCCCTATTAGAGGTCAACAGCACCACTTTCTTGCACTGAAATATTTTCCGAATATTATTAATATTCAGTACAGCCCTTATAATTACTTGTCCAGATTCTCTTCACGGGTTGTGTTGTGATTTTCGGCTTATAATTGTGGCATAATAATCCCAAAAAATATGTTTTTGGTCCACTTCATCCCCAAATTATTATCTGATCATCACCAAAAATTAAAGGCGTTATCCTAGATCATAATTTTAATCTAATGGAAATGCTCAGAGCAATTAGCGCTATATTTCCGCCCTCTAGTGTGGTAATGGGTTACTAACTAATATATGAATACGTATGCACCTGGGAATATTTAAGTGTAACTCCCACATCGGAGTACATACGACAACATAATTGGTATCAATTTAAATGTCAACCACTCCTCTGGATATAATATCATCTTCTGGGATTTATGGCATTCACGATAAAATAAATACGCCATAGAATACAAATTTTGTAATTTTTCTCACAAAAGTCAGGGTCCATTTGGCCCGCTAAATATTTGATCAATCTTTATCAAAATAGACATGCTTCTTCTTTGGCCCAATTCCCTTCTCCATGTAAAATATCACGATGTTCGGGCCATAATTGCGTCGTCTAGAGCGTAGAGAAAACCCGACAAAAATTAAGTATTTGGTCCATTTCATGCCCTAAATATCTTACATGCAAAATTTCGTCAAAATCGGTCCATAACTGTGGCCTGTATCGTGTTTACAAATTATAATGGACAGACGGACGGACACACATGTCTAGATCGACTCAGGTAGTCGAGATATGACGATCAGTTACGATCGCAGCGTTACAAACTCTTGGGGCGGCACAAAGCTATAATACCCTGACAACATGGTTGTGTAGGGTATAAACAGGTAGGGGAATCAGGATACTCAGACCAATTGACTATTTTTATATTATCATTACAGAGGTCCTTCCATGAACAACTTCTTTTCATAAAAATTACCAGTTTGATGCTTTGAGGTTCGGGAAATGCTGTCAGAAGTCATCAGATGTATTAATAGACCAACGTTAGAAGAATCTCCATAGTCATAGGGACGTATGGGTAGGCTGGAGGAATTTACACTTCCATAGACAAGCTAAGGCCAAGAGGCCCAGTGCTTATATACTTTGAGACAATTTTCACAGACGTGCTGAAGCCAGTCTGGTTGATCGGTTAGTCTATTTCCATAGACGAGCTTTAATGATGAGCTGAAGGAGAGCCCAAGTCGTGCATATCTATACGCTGATTACAGATCAGTAAACGAAGACCTTAAAGACCACTGAAGCTATATAGACGAGTAAAAGTTTATTTTTACCGTATTTTTGTTAAATAACACAATTTATTTTAATCATACTCCTCTTTTTAATATTTAAAATACATTTCTTGTTGAATATTTTATTGCCCTGCCACCGCCATTCATATTATTTCAATTCAATTTCTATGCCAAATGATGCTACTTTATTCAGTTTGGCATCGAACGTGATCAAGAAAACACACAAAAGCTTTAACCGAATGGTTTTTTTGCAAATTTTTTGTTCCTCGGTTTTTTTTTCGGTTTCCATGCTGGAGGTTTCCGGTGCTGTGGAACCAAAGCGCTTGCTTTTAGCCTTTAACAAATCACGTTTACGCAAAAATTTGTAAAACTTATTCAATCGGCGTTCGGAGTTTTTGCAAGGTTCTGGAAGGGGGGGCAACTGAAGGTGCTGTTAACGAAATTTAAGCAAGAAGAAACGCGAAAGATAAATACAAAAATCTTTTATTTTGGATAAGCGAAATGAAAGCTGAAGACAAAACAAGAAAAAGAAAACACAATTTCCACTATTATAAAAACAATTTTTCGGTGCTGCTGCTGTTCAAATGATTTCGATTTCCTATAGCGTTTGCCTTTCTACCAATGCCATAGAAGGGGGTGAATCGAAAATAAGGGAGAAAAAAATAACATTGAATTGAAACCCATTGTATAAATATATATTCTGGATAGAACGAGAAGAGCAATAAGTATGACTCTATGCTTGGTAAGAAAATATCCCCCTCTATCCCCCTCACATCTACAAAATGTTATTTGTTATACAGGAGTGAAAGGTTTGGGGCGACCCTACTTCGAAGTCATATAGTTGTGACACAAAATATTGAATTTGTAAAATCAGTTCTTCTTTATTTAGCCATTGAAACAAGGTGAGTACGAGGATGTTCCGATGATATGAATCCTTTATTGGGGATGGGGGAACCTTTGTGACACATCCTTGTTATTTCCAATTTTTTGTGTCTTGATACCAAAAAATTCATTAATTTTATGTAAAACATATTCGTATCGTTATTGTTATTGCTCGTAACATTAAATTTAATATCAATGAACCAAAAATTGAATTGGTTTTGAATTTTTCAAATTCAACACCCCCTTTTCGGATGTGGAGAGAGATTACCTACCTTGTAGAAATGGGGAGACAAAAGTGCAACAAGAGTTAACTACAAATTATCAGTGATTGAAGAAAAGGGGGATCTGAAGCCATTCTTTTTCAAGATCGGACCATAAAATCCATTTCCAAATTTTCATGACCGAACTGAAGGTTATTTTCATAGAGGACCGGAAGCTAACCTGGCATAGAAGCTAGACAGAAAACTAGCTAGCTAAGGCGAGTCTATTCCCTTAAATTGCCTGATGAACCAGACAGGTAGAGTATTTATATAACTTGACAGGTGGAGTAGTTATATAGATGATCTGAAACCAGTCTGATTTGAAACTTTTCCCTACAAGTCCTTAGAAGACTGAAGAATCGGAAAGGATAACCACCAAACAGACTATTTATAACCCTAAACAACAATATGTATTGCTTCTGCAGACGAGGTTAAGTCAGCATATGAAACAGTATCAGTTGAAGATTTCCAAAGAGCTGAGGTTCTCAGGACCAACTGATTTATTTCTATAGACCAGACGAGGTCATCATGGGCAATAACTCTTTTCTACAGACGCCCTCGTCGGTATAGTAGACAAGTTGAAAATTGGGAAAAATCGGTTCAGATTTAGATATAGCTCCCATATATATATTTAACCGATTTAATGTAAACGGTCCCAATATATCTTTCGATTTGCACGAAATTTGGTACAGCCTAATCATTTAGGTCTGGAATGATGTCTGCCAAGTTTCGTAAAAATCGGTCCAGATTTAGATATAGCTCCCATATATAGTTTCGTCCGATTTCATGTAAATGGTGCCCCAAAGTACCTATATATTTTTCGATTTGCACGAAATTTGGCGTAACGTACTGAATTGATCCTAGAATGATGAATGCCAAGTTTCGAGAAAATCGGTCCAGATTTAGATATAGCTCCCATATATAGTTTCGTCCGATATCATGTAAATGGTGCCCCAAAGTCCCTATATATCTTTCGATTTGCACGAAATTTGGCATAACGTATTGAATGGATCCTAGAATGATGAATGCCAAGTTTCAGAAAAATCGGTCCAGATTTAGATATAGCTCCCATATATAGTTTCGTCCGATTTCATGTAAATGGTTGTTTCGTGAAAATCGGTCCAGATTTAGATATAGCTCCCTTTTATTATAGATTGATTTTAAGTAATTGACGCACCATGGAACCAATAGGGACAAAACGTTTTGAAATTAGTATAACCTAACCTGTGACAATTTTGTTTGAAATCGCTTAATATTTGGATAGAGCTTCCAGTACAGACATAGCCCAACGGATGACTTATTTATATTTTTTTGAAGTCGATTTACATACTTTATGGATAGATCTAGGTAGATTTACATTTAGATAAATAACGCATATTTTATTTCATCCAATTTCATGTTAATAGTCCTGTTTAATATACCCATGTTGGTGAAGGGTATCATATAGTCGGCCCCGTCCGACTTTACTACTTTCCTTACTGGTTTTATAGATGAGCTAAAGGCGATATCAATTGTCATAAGCAAGGAAGCTGGCATATTTTTTATGACAATATGAAGCCCTCTGAGCCTGATGGCATAATCAATAGACAAGCTCTCAAGGCCGAAGTGACCAGAAGCCAATCAGCCATATTCTTATAGATAATTTGAAGCCCTCTTGGCCAGCTGACTAACTTATGATCAGCTATCTATCAGGTCCAGCTGTTTTACTTCTATTGACTTGGTGATACCGCTATGACTAGATAATCTATTTTTGTAGATCATCTAAAGACCTCAGGACTAACATGTATTTTTCTATAGAGGAATTGAAGATCGTATTTTTTTTAAGATGGACTGAAATCTAAAAACGTTCCTAAGACCTCAGGGGTCTACTTTTGTAGGCCAATTAAAAATCTTAGTACCAACAGATTTTTTAATCTAAACCTTCCGGGCCAACTGATCTAGTTCTAAAGACGAACAGAAATTCCCCGGTTATGCCTGTTTGTGTTCATAAGCGAGTTGAAGCCCTCAGGGTCAACTGGTCAATTTTCATAGGCCAGTTTATGACCTAAACTAATTTTGTAGATAATCTGAGGCCCTAGGACAAGCTAGCACTTTCCATAAAGGAACTTAGTATTTCAGGGATATCAGGTCTTTTTTTAAAGACGAACTGAAATCTATAAATAATCCTAAGCCCTTAGAGCCAGGTAGTCTACTTTCTTATGAGAATTGATACCCTTTAGTGTCAACGGGTATTTACCTCGTGGAAAACTAAAGCCCTTGAAGCCAGCCTAGTCTATGTCTGTAGACGTTGTGATGCTCGGATGGGCAGCTGCTCTATTTCTATAGACGTGGGAAAGGCCTCTATTTCATTTCTATAGACGGGGGGAACTGAGGCCCTCAGAGCAACAGCTTTTGTTCTATTGGTAATCTAAACCTTCAGGGCCAGCTGTTCTATTTCTATATTTCTATAGACAAACAGAAATTCCCAAGTTCTGCCGGTATATTTTCATAAACGAGTTGAAGCTCTCAGATCTATCTGGTGTAGACCAGCTTATGGCCTAAGCTACTTCGAAATACCTCAGGGCCAGCTAGAAGAACTGAGGCTTTCAGTTACATTTGGTACTTTTTTTAGGAGAATTGAAATCCTTAGTCCCAAAAGGTATGTATGCACTCAGGCCCACCTGGTTTAGTTCTATAGACGAACAGAAAATCCAGGCTGCGCCGTTATATTTCCATAAAAAAGCTAAAGATCTTTATAACCAACCTGAAGGATTTTGTAGTCGATCTGCTCTTTATCTAAAGAAGAGCTAAATGACAGACTGGCAGAACATATTCTCTTTTCATTGCAAGTTCAAACCAGGGACTAGGAACCCTATCGTGCTGATAGCCTAGTTTTCATAAAGGAGCTTAAGCTAGTCTTACATTTCCAGGTTATAAATTTTTATGCATGAACATATGCTACCTTAGTTGTCCTGATGTAGATGAGTTGAAACCTTCAGGATAAGATTCTAAATTTTCTAAGGCTTCAGGGAGTGTTTCTCAATTTCAGTAGAGCTTTCAGGCCCAGCTGATTCATTCTGTAGATGAGCTAAATGCACCACAATGCTAATTTTTTCATTGACAGGTTAAATTATGGATTCAGGATAGAAGAGCTGAAATCCTAGGAACCAACTGGTCTAGATCTACAGGCGACGAGAACCCCTAAGCTGATCTATTTATGTAGACGATCTGAAGCCCTCAGGACTAGGCCAGTTTACATAAAGGAGCTTAATCTAGACTGACATTTCCAGGTTATAAATTTTTATACATGAGCATATGCAACCTTAGTTGTCCTGATGTAGATGAGTTGAAACCTTCAAGGCCAGATTCTAAATTTTCTAAAGCTTCAGGGAGTGTTTCTCAATTTCAGTAGAGCTTTGAGGCCCAGCTGATTCATTCTGTAGATGAGCTAAATGCATCTAGATCTACAGGCGATGTGAAGCCCTAAGCTGATATATTTATGTAGGCGATCTGAAGCCCTCAGGATTACCTCGTATTTTTTCTAAATAGGGTTAAAAGTCCTCGAGGTCATTTGTAATATTTCCATAGGGCTGGCTAACGCCCTCAGGTCTGCGTTTCTATATAGACATGTTAAATGCATACAGTCTATACTGAGCATGTTAAATGCAGACACGTGAGTTTACCTAGATTACCTTAGGGTTCCTTGAGACAATTTTAACGTGCTTCAATTCAATTTAATTAATGTCACTTAAGACCTTTTGCATTTTACTCTGAAATGCCAAGAGAAAGTGTTAATATGGAAATGAATGCAATTTGCATGCAAGGTTTTCCTCCCAAATGGCTTCTTCTGTGTGTGTGTGTATGTGTGGTTATTGGCATCGTTTGCATAAAGGATATGTAATGCTGGGAATGTAATTTTCTCAAAAAAAAAAAAAAAAAAAACTTCAGAAAAAGCTAATTTTCTTAGAAGCCATATATAAATGCATTTTGGGGAAAATTACATTGTTGCAACACAAAGAAAGAAAGACAGTTACCTTTTCTCTTTGTTTCTCTCCCTGGAATTTTGTAAGGCAGACTTCGAAGAAAATTTCTCTTTTAAGCCATATAATTGTATATAATGGACAAATATCTTCCTTCCCAAGAAAAAAAAATAATAATACCAGTCCAACAAAGAATGAAGAAACCATTTAAGCTCTCAAGCCGTACACCTTTTGTTCTCAAGACCTCATGTTACTTACTCCCACCCATGGAACATGGGTGGGCGGCATTCTTGTTGAAACATGAATTGCATTTTTCCAGATTTTTTGTTCCTTATGTGCCATACAGTTTTCTTCTTTTCTTTTTTCTGTTTGTGTGTGTGTGTGTGTGTGAAAAATAACATTTAGGTCAGTGCTGTCAGCACAACAATGGCAACAATTGTTTGTGGACCAACCAAATTGCTAGACCAGCAACAGCTCAACAGAGGAAACACAGTTTCCATTTTTTTTTTCTTTTACATGTGGCACCATATGTTGTAGGAATAAGGATATTGCTCATGTATTCCAGTCAGAGATCACAGAATTTGGATGAGAGAACAAAAAACAGATGTGATACCTTGTAGACGAACTCAGGGAGAATTTTTTCCTAAAGATATGTTGGAAATCGCGAAATAGGAATTCAGTAACTTATGTAACCGAGAATCAATAAATGAAATGCTGAGCCAGTGAAGATGAAGTTTACAACCCTAAAATATATGAGTAAGGTGTCATATATACAAGTCATACATACGAGTTGCGGAGCCTTTAGGAACTAGTTGTTTTAAATAGTGTGGAAAGAGAGTCTATATACAGACGAAGTGATGGCGTCAGAGCCAAATAAGGAACATTTTATAAATAAGTCCTTAATACTAGTGAGTCTATTCCTATGGACGAATTATAGCCCCCTATAGACCAGCTGAAGCCAGCCTGGGCAGGGATATATCGTTATTGTCAGACAGTTCGGGAGTCTACTTCCAGCAGCTGCAGATAGTCTGGTCTAACTTTCAGTTCGTATGGAGTAGGGCCACCTGACTCCATACGAAGTGAAATGTCAGCTTAACTGACCAAAGAGTCAGGGAGTATATATCTGAAGTATGCCTGACGGCTCAGGGAGTTTTTTTATAGACCTATCGACTAGCTGAAGTCCAGCCTTCCTAGCACAGGGAGTATATTTCTATAGAAGATATGAAGGGCATTCTGGGAGTCTACTTCCGGCGGCAGATAGTCTACATTCATAGACGAATTTAAGACCCAGTCTAGCTGGCCAGGTAGTCTTTCTGCATAAGAAGTGAAGGACCAGCTTTAATGACAAGATAGTCAGCCCTACCATAGTCATAAATGAGTCTATTTCCATATTCGAGGTAAATGCTTCTTTTTCATAGACGATTATGCCCTCGGGGCCTGCTGGTCTTTTTCTATGGACAATCTGAAGCATAAATCTAACTGACCAAGTGCTATAAGCAAGCCGAAGTCTTAGTGGTCCGATCTATTTCTGTAGACAATTTGAAGCTCTCAGGCCCTGTTGCCCTTTTTATATAGACGAACTAAGCCCCTCACAGAAACCTGATCTTTTTCAATAGGCAAAGTGAGTCCTCTGGACCAGCTGGTATATTTCTATAGAAAAAATGAAGCCTTCAGGAACAGCTGATTGACTTCGATAGACATTCTAAAGCTCTCAGGGCCTGTTGGTCTATTTTAGACACGAGCCGAAGCCATCATGACTATCTGATATATTTATGTACCCCAGAGCTCACACAGTCAATTTCTATAGACGACCTGAAGTAAAAACAAGGAAAATCAGGTCATAGAGTATATTTCTGTAGAAAATCTGAAGTCCTGGAAGGGCCAGCTGATGTTGACCATGTCGGTAGACTAGGTAAAGCTCTCGAGGCTCATATAATCTATTTCTATAGACGAGCTGAAGTAATCAGGGAATCTATTTCCCAAGGCTCGACTTACCAAATATAGTCTCGCCTTTATACGATGATGACGCCCCCGGGCCAACATTTGCCTATAGCCGATCTGGTCTACATCTATAAACAAGGCGAAGTCTTGTGGTTGACGATCAAAAGCCCTCAGGACCAGCTGTTATATTTCTACAGACAAGATTAAGCCTTCAGACACAGTTGGTCTACTTCTGAAGACAATCTAAAGTCTTCAGGGCCTCGTGGTCTATTTTATACACGAGCTGAAGTCCAGTTTAACTATTTTTCTACATGTTATGAATTTAAGCCCATTAGATCCATTATATCTATTTCCGTAGACTAGGTAAAGCACTAAGGGTTCACGGAGTCTAGGTTCATGCAGTCTATTTCTACAGACCTGAACCATCAGTTTTAAGAAGTCCATGGACCTCCAGCTTTTCTTCATAGATATCTAATTTTTTTTTTTTGGATTTTTAAAAATCTTCAAAAACCATAAATAGAAGAGGTTGTTTGGTTAAAATCATAAAATACTATTATAAATGGAACCCCTGGATCCGCATCCCACCTATATAAATCATCGGCATTCATTCTACCTGTACACAAACTCCCTGCCCAAGGTCATCAGCTCGGCAATATATAATTTGTGTGCTTACTTCAGTTCGTTATATACGTTTGAGGCGTTTAGCTATAAAACGTCGATCATCTCTGGGCCTTCACTTTGTCTAGAGAAACGTCACGTTACTACCTTTCGTGCTTTAAATTTACAATATTCGTGTCATTGGAGATCGGATTTTATGGTGTCGGTGAAGTGGGCCATTAACTCTATTCAGAAAATCAAAGGTTATTCCATCAGCTCATCTGTATGAAATCACCTCCACCCTCCATAGAGGCTCATTTCCCCACATCATCAATGGAGACTATCTGATATATCAGCTAACATGAGAAAACTTCTTGGCACTTCATCTATAGAATTTTATCGTACGTCAGTTCCTGTATATGGAATTTCGGGCCCTTAAGCTCGCCTACAGACATTCCGCTAGAAATTTTGGTTCTGTAGCTACCTTGTACTATAACTCGCCTAGAGAACCTCTTCATTCTATAGAGTCTCCCTGTCCGTTATTTCGTCTATGGAGAATATCTGACCCATCAGTTCGTCTACAGACATCCCCCTGGAAACTGAGAAACAATGAGGGAGTATGGACGACCAGATGGCTCATGATTCCAGTGGGGGAAGATATCACATTTGCATGTTAAAATAACAACCTGATTTGCAATAAATATTTTCCTTCTTTCCTTATCAAGGTTATTTTTTTGAATTTTTCTATCAATTTGTAATTGTTGTTAGTCGAACGAAGGCTACCATGCTAACCACGACCATTAGTATTAATAGTTTTCTGTGTGTGGCATATTAAGAACGTGCCATTGGAATTAATGACCATTATTTTTTTTATCATTTAATACGTGAGATCCAATTTAATTAGTTGCATTTGTTGGTTGAGAATTTTTGGGGGACGGTCAGTTGGCCAGAGGCAAAAAAAACAGAAATTCCATTTTTATGGAAATTTAAATGAGGAAATGAATGTATTTGTCAATAATGACAATTGTGGAAAGCAGCAGAAAATAGTAATAATAAAAAACCACGACCTGAAATTTTTTTCTTAAATAAAACCACGCCCTGAATTTTTTTTCTTAAATAAAACCAGGCCCCTAATTTATTTTCTTAAATAAAACCACGCCCTGACATTCTTTCTTAAATAAAACCACGCCCTTTAATTTTTTAAGTAAAACCACACCCTGCATTTTTTTTCTTAAATAAAACCACGCCCTGGCATTCTTTCTTAAATAAAACCACGCCCTTTAATTTTTTAAGTAAAACCACGCCCTGAATTTTTTTTCTTAAATAAAAGCACGCCCTGATTTTTTTTCTTAAATAAAACCACGCCCTGAAATTTTTTCTTAAATAAAACCACGCCCTGAAATTTTTTTCTTAAATAAAACCACGACCTGAAATTTTTTTCTTAAATAAAACCACGCCCTGAAATGTTTTTCTTAAATAAAACCACGCCTTGAAATGTTTTTCTTAAATAAAACCACGCCCTGACATTCTTTCTTAAATAAAACCACGCCCTGAAAATTTGTTCTTAAATGAAACCACGCCCTGAATTTCTTTCTTAAATAAAACCACGCCCATAATTTTTTCTTAAATAAAACCACGCCCTGAATTTCTTTCTTAAATAAAACCACGCCCTGACATTTTTTCTTAAATAAAACCACCCACTGATTTTTTTTTTCTTAAATAAAACCACACCCTGAAAAGTTTTTTTCCTAAATAAAACCACGCCCTGAATTTCTTTCTTAAATAAAATCACGCACTGAATTTTTTCTATTAAATAAAACCACTCCCTGCAAATTTTTTCTCTTAAATAAAACCACTCCCTGCAAATTTTTTTCTCTTAAATAAAACCACTCCCTGCAAATTTTTCTTCAATAAAACCACACCCTGAAAAGGTTTTTCTTAAATAAAACCACGCCCTGAAATTTTTTCCTTATTAAAACCACGCCTATTTGTAGCTTGGGAATTTTTCTCTTTAATAAAACCACGCCTATTTGTAGCTTGGGAATTTTTCTCTTTAATAAAACCACGCCTATTTGTGGCTTGGGAATTTTTTCTTTAATAAACCACGCCTATTTGTGGCTTGGGAATTTTTTCTTTAATAAAACCACGCCTATTTGTGGCTTGGGAATTTTTTCTTTAATAAAACCACGCCTATTTGTGGCTTGGGAATTTTTTCTTTAATAAAACCACGCCTATTTGTGGCTTGGGAATTTTTTCTTTAATAAAACCACGCCTTGAGTGGAGAGCGGGTTTTTAAAAAAAAATTTCTTTAATAAAACCACGCCTATTTGTGGCTAAAAATTTTTTCTTTAATAAAACCACGCCTATTTGTGGCTTGGGAATTTTTTCTTTAATAAAACCACGCCTATTTGTGGCTTGGGAATTTTTTCTTTAATAAAACCACGCCTATTTGTGGCTTTTTTTTCTTTAATAAAACCACGCCTATTTGTGGCTTGGGAATTTTTTCTTTAATAAAACCACGCCTATTTGTGGCTTTTTTTTCTTTAATAAAACCACGCCTATTTGTGGCTTGGGAATTTTTTCTTTAATAAAACCACGCCTATTTGTGTTGGGAATTTTTTCCCACGCCTAAAAATTTTTTCTTTAATAAAACCACGCCTATTTGTGGCTTGGGAATTTTTTCTTTAATAAAACCACGCCTATTTGTGGCTTGGGAATTTTTTCTTTAATAAAACCACGCCTATTTGTGGCTTGGGAATTTTTTCTTTAATAAAACCACGCCTATTTGTGGCTTGGGAATTTTTTCTTTAATAAAACCACGCCTATTTGTGGCTTGGGAATTTTTTCTTTAATAAAACCACGCCTATTTGTGGCTTGGGAATTTTTTCTTTAAAACCACGCCTATTTGTGGCTTGGGAATTTTTTCTTTAATAAAACCACGCCTATTTGTGGCTTGGGAATTTTTTCTTTAATAAAACCACGCCTATTTGTGGCTTGGGAATTTTTTCTTTAATAAAACCACGCCTATTTGGGCCTTGGGAATTTTTTCTTTAATAAATCCACGCCTTGTTGGGCCTTGGGAATTTTTTCTTTAATAAATCCACGCCTTGTTGGGCCTTGGGAATTTTTTCTTTAATAAATCCACGCCTTGTTGGGCCTTGGGAATTTTTTCTTTAATAAATCCACGCCTTTTTGTGGCTTGGGAATTTTTTCTTTAATAAAACCACGCCTATTTGTGGCTTTAATTTTTTCTTTAAAAAACACGCCTATTTGTGGCTTGGGAATTTTTTCTTTAATAAAACCACGCCTTGAGTGGAGAGCGGGTTTTTAAAAAAAAATTTCTTTAATAAAACCACGCCTAAATTTTGCATAAAGGTGTCTTTTATCTGCAGGCAGGTCATTTTTATATCGGTCTTTAATAAAACCACGCCTCATTTGTGGCTTGGGAAATAATTGGGCAAAGTTTGGATGAAATCTTAAATTGTATACACCCTTATTAGCCATAAGGCAGAGGGTATAATTATCAATTAAAAATTTCTGAAATTTGTATTATGGTTTACATAATCCCTTTTTAGAAATGTCGGTTTAGGTACACTTTTTGGTATGTTCCCTATATTCTCATTTCTAGTACATGTCAGTATATCTATGGTGGAGTGTATCCAAAGTTCGGCCCGGCCGAACTTAACGCTTTTTCACTTGTTCATTAATAAAACCACGCCTCATGGGTAAACAGTTGGAATGCCACAAATCCTCTCTCTTCTTAAATCCAAAATAAAAATATCTCTTATTAGGCGATCGTAATTATAAAAAACCCCAGTGTTCCCCTACCCGTATACCAAACTTTCTTAATTTAAATCTACGGAAAAGCATAGCAATTGACTAATGACTGTGCATGTACATTGTCTAGTCTCACCAGCCCAATAATAAATATTGCAAATTTTAAACTTCCAAAACCGAAATGCAGCACTTGCAGCATCGACAACAACAAAGTTAATTTCTAAATAAAAACTTTTTAATTTGTTACAATTCAGAGTTCTCTATTCTTCTACACTTTTTTTTTTTGTCGAACACATACGATTTGTTTAAATTTATATACAAAGGAGAAAAATTAAACAAACACACATTAACTCACACACACACACTCTTTCACTGAATACCCAACTGTTCATTTGTAAAGATAATCTCTGGAAATTGTTACAAACTTGTGCTCGGTTGGCTTGGTTGCTTGGCTTGGTCTGAATTTGAAAAGCTCCAATTGTGTTTTTCTTTCTTCACACAAAAATCTAAAATCTTTTTGTGTGCCACAATGTACATGTATGTGTGTGTATCGATACATATGTGTTGGTAAGGAGAGGAAACAACTTGGGTACCAGAATTAATTTTGATGGGAACTGGTACAAATTTAATATATAATTTAGAAAATATGTTGTTGATCGTCATCTCTTCTAGGAAAATTATAATTTCTGTGAAAATATTATTTTTTAATATTTAAATATTATTTGTTTAATATTTTTTTTAATTTTTTTTATAAAAAATTCTCCTTTAAAAAATGTCCACCGATTCAGATTTTCCATCTCTGCTATAGGTTATCGACAATGTAAGCAATGCAATGTATGTGCATATTTTAATATATGCCTTAAAGTATGCAACACAAATTGCCAACCATTGTTGGTAACAATAGCGAATGGTATGGATGGAGAACTTGAATTGTTGCAATTCCATTCAAATGTGAATGGCAGCAACAACATGTTTGATTTGAGTCCGGGGAATAGTTGACCACCAGCTAAGGAAGATTATTATGAACTAATCTGATTATGGATAGATAACAATTGGTACATAAAATACACTTTAGGTCTTTTAGTTTTCTCATATAGATCAGTTCTGGATGTATCAAAATGATACGACAAATACAATAAACAAGGGAGACCTTCTGAATAATAGGACAGTCCGATAATTTGTATAGCCCGTCTATATGTGCAATAAGTATCTATGTGTCAGTGAGTCTATATAGACGGCCTGAAGGGCCAGTGAGTCTATATAGACGAGCTGAAGGGCCAGTGAGTCTATATAGACGAGCTGAAGGGCCAGTGAGTCTATATAGACGAGCTGAAGGGCCAGTGAGTCTATATAGACGAGCTGAAGGGCCAGTGAGTCTATATAGACGAGCTGAAGGGCCAGTGAGTCTATATAGACGAGCTGAAGGGCCAGTGAGTCTATATAGACGAGCTGAAGGGCCAGTGAGTCTATATAGACGAGCTGAAGGGCCAGTGAGTCTATATAGACGAGCTGAAGGGCCAGTGAGTCTATATAGACGAGCTGAAGGGCCAGTGAGTCTATATAGACGAGCTGAAGGGCCAGTGAGTCTATATAGACGAGCTGAAGGGCCAGTGAGTCTATATAGACGAGCTGAAGGGCCAGTGAGTCTATATAGACGAGCTGATGGGCCAGTGAGTCTATATAGACGAGCTGATGGGCCAGTGAGTCTATATAGACGAGCTGATGGGCCAGTGAGTCTATATAGACAAGCTGAAGGGCCAGTGAGTCTATATAGGCGAGCTGAAGGGCCAGTGAGTCTATATAGACGAGCTGAAGGGCCAGTGAGTCTATATAGGCGAGCTGAAGGGCCAGTGAGTCTATATAGACGAGCTGAAGGGCCAGTGAGTCTATATAGACGAGCTGAAGGGCCAGTGAGTCTATATAGACTAGCTGAAGGGCCAGTGAGTCTATATAGACGAGCTGAAGGGCCAGTGAGTCTATATAGACGAGCTGAAGGGCCAGTGAGTCTATATAGACGAGCTGAAGGGCCAGTGAGTCTATATAGACGAGCTGAAGGGCCAGTGAGTCTATATAGACGAGCTGAAGGGCCAGTGAGTCTATATAGACGAGTTGAAGGGCCAATGTGTCTCTATAGATGAGCTGAAGGGCCAGTGAGTCTATATAGACGACCTGAAGGACCATTGAGTCTATATAGACGAGCTGAAAGGCCATTGAGTCTGTATACACGAACTGAAGGCCCAGTGTGTCTTCATAGATGAGCTGAAGGACCAGCGAGTCTATATAGTCGTAGTATCTACAAAAGAACAGAAATAGACGGGATAAAGTATGGGCAGTCTGCTAGATAAGCAGAAGAGCCATGGATTCTCGATTGGCGAACTAAGGAACTCATTACGCATAATAGGATAAGAAATGTAGTGAATCACTATAGACAAACTAAGCTGTCTGAAGACGAGGTAAAATAGCGATAGAGACTACCGACGCGCTGTAGAGCCACGAACTTAATAGAAAAACTAGGGGGAAGTAATCAGAATGAAAAAAAAACTGAAGGGAGGCTCCGGGTTAATCTAAATTGCCAAGGAGTGTCTATAGACGAAATATTCGGCAAAGAGTCACTATAAAACTTATTGTTATGTTTAACGTCCATATTTCGGATCTTGGTAAAATATCTGAAGGGCAGAATATGCTATGTTTATATCTAAAAATCAATGAAATTCTTTAATGCGATCTCGAAAGTATTGGTAGATGCTGGGAACCTGCGAAATAGTAAGTCAGTTTATTTGTAAATACTAGTTGAGGGGATAGACAGATCATAAGATATTGAAAAATCAATATGTATCTACAGAAGCGATGCAGTGGGACAGACTATACATCAATGAGCTTAAGAAAGATTATGTCACTATGCTCAAATTTAAGTGAGTCACATATTGCTTAAATGGGAATCTTAGAATAATAATCCTAAAGACCTGGAGGAATAGAAAGTCCACATTTCAAGCTGAAGAACCAGAGAGTTTACTATATGATCTGAAATTATGGAGACCATCTGCAAAACAGATAGACGGGTCAGTTAGACTTCATAGACGAGATTCAGTACAAGGAGATCAAACAGAGGTGAATTGGCCAACAAGGAGGCTCCATAGAATGAGTCAGCAAAGGAGTCTGTCTAGCGTTAAAGCTAAAGGTAAAGGAGTATCCGATCTGTGCAAAAGATTATCAATAGACGAGATAAAGTGCCAAAAGGGTATCTACATGAAATATAGTTGAAATATCAGAGAGTCTCTACATATACTCTGGAGAACCAGGTAATCTATATAGGCTGAGAAGACGGAAAATATATTATATATAATAAGCTAACGGGAGAGAGAGAGAGAGAGAGTAACTATGGGTCAGCTGAAGAAAGAATTTAAAAAAGAACTAAAGAGGCATTAAGTTCCTCAAGAGGATGTGCCCATACAGGTGAGCTGGCAGGCCAGGCAGTGCCTACATACTAGCAGAAGGATAAGATATTCTCCATGGGATACTTAATGTCATATTTCCGCAGACGAGACCAAAGTCCAGACATTTTCATTAGCTCATGGACAAATAATGTTATATTTAAAACTGCTTGAAGTCCTCAGCGTCAGTATTTAGAAGATGAGTCGTCTCTGTTGATCTGAACAGCCTAGGATTATCCAAACTGAAGGATTCCGGGCCACATTACACTTCAAATTCGAATACAAATGAAACTGATATTGGAAACATAGACAGGTAATTTGTATAATCGAATAGGTGGGAACATGACATTTCTGTAGACCACCTGAAGACCTCGAAATTCTCTATAATAGAATATCTTATAGTATGTATGGGCGTGTATATATGAACTTAAGTCAATCCCGTCATTCTTTGTTATCAAAGTGATGGCCTAAAAATAGTTTTAAATACGATTCTCCCAAAATGACCTGTACATCGAGAGATTTCTAATAGAATAGCTGAATAGTCTATTTAGCCATACAGGAGGGCAGAAAACGCGAGGAGTTCATATAGATTACCTGAAAGCAGCAGCAGACCAGGAATAGACCAGGGAGTCTATACATAAATGAGTAAGTCCTCATTCTAAAAATCGGTATTAACTCTCTGACCTAACATCTCATGTAATTATGGAGTATGATCTCTAGCCTGGATACGAGTTAAAGCCTGGCAAGATTTGAAGGATCCAGGAGTCTCTAAAAAAGTTGTAGCTTTCGACCTGAAGCTTTCAATCTGAATGGCTATGAATACTGTAGACTAGTTCAAGCCATGTCTGGGGTGATATAAACTGACTGAAGTGCTATGAAGTTTCAATGTATGGTTAGAAGGTCTAGGAGTCTCCATAAACAAATTCAACGTCAAGTATAATCAAGCATAAAATTTATGAAGTTTCTATGTACTATTTGAAGGCCCAGAATTTTATATAAAAGACTCAAACTCTAGGTAGACAATATGAAGGAGCATGGAAGCTATATAATCGGATAGAAGGTATAATATATATATATATATACACATATATATATAATAATTTTTTTTCTATCAAAAACTACCCTTCTTTTATCAGGGATGCAATTACCCGAATTTAAAAATTTACAAATTCAAATATTATTTAGAACCTATAACTGAAAGTCCAGTGAGTCCATTTAGACAAGCTGATGGCCCAGTGAGTCCATATAGACGAATTGAAGGCCCAGTGGGTCTATAAACACGACCGGGTGGGCCAGAAAGTGTATGTCCTTCGTCTATGGACATAGTCTATTTCCATAGACAAACTGATGCCCGTAGGTCAAGAGAATCTGTATATATAGGCGAACTGAAGCCAGTAAGGCCAGAGGTCTATTTCTATAGGCGAACTGAAGCCCGCAGGGCCAAAGAGTCTATTTCTATAGGCGAACTGAAGCTCGTAGGTCCAGAGAGTCTATTTCTATAGGCGAACTGAAGCTCGTAGGTCCAGCGAGTCTATTTTTATAGGCGAACTAACTTTCATATGAGAATTAATAGATTACATTAACTTTTGGCTTTCTGCTGAATCTATAATTCGCCCATATAGAGTCTTCGATTCTCCACCTGGTCTATAGCACTCCCCTTTTTCAACTCATTTACAATACCACCATCCTGCATATCCATTGTCCTGCTTAAAAATACCTTCATCTTCTTCACAAATAATAATTGTTTATTAACCTTTAAATGTCCTTACATGAACTACTGTACATCTGTCACATATTTACCTCCACTACATGACATCAAGCATACTACTCTCTCCCTTCCCAAAAAAAAGAAAACTCCCTTCACTCAAATATTAAATTAAACACCGAAAAAAATGGAAAGAAAAAATAAAAACCAACAAAAACAAAAAAATTATCATCAGTGTTGGTCTGTTTGTTCTTCTTGTGGTGCGATGCTGATGTGATGACATTAATAAAATGCCAGCATTTACATGCAAAAGTTCGAATGACAAGACGAAGAAGAACAAGCTCCGAAAAAATAAAAATGAAACTACCGAAAATAAAAGAATGTGCATATTTGCAGCTGATGTCATTTGGAAAGAATGAAACCAAACGAAAAAAAAACCCAACATCGAAATATGAAATGAAATCCAATTATGAATATCCATTTATGATGAATGAAAGACGTACTGAAGCGTATTTTATGCCGCACGCATTTCTACCGAGCATAAATAAAAGATGGACGAAAATGAACAGAACAACACAAAAATGAAGCTGAGAGTAAATGTTGAAAAATGAAATCAGCATTAACACACGAGAAGGATATAGAGAAACTACATTCGAATACAATTTTCCGAAAAACAAGAAAAAATAAATAAAAAAATGGAAAAAAACCACCAGAACTCCCTGATGAAATTTTCTGTGATGTTTCTTTGTTAAGCTACGATGAAGAAAACATAATGTAATTTCTTGGAAAAATCGCAGTAAAAGGCAGAGCCATGGAACAAATAGGGGGTCTTAAAAAAAATAGTTTTTTTGAAAATAAAATACCTAAGGTCTACCATAAGAAATTCGGGGCTGAAACCCCTCCTACTTACCTTAAATGAAAATATTTCTTTACATACCTGAAAATAAATAAAGAAAAAAAACCGATAATTAGTTTCACAAGTCAAAAACCAAAAATAGAGAAAATCACAACAAAAAAATCTCATCCTTAATACGACCCGATTATCTGACAACCAATTTGCTGCATCGCATCCATCGTCTTGGAATACCAAACATCAAGAAAATTAATTTCTTTTTTCCCTCCACACCAACACTTTCAACAACACATGTCAAAATGACACTTATTCTTCCTCTTCCTTGTCTTGTTCATCTTCAATGCAATTGCAATCATGTGTAATAATGACACACTGTCGTCAAACGCAGGCACATTCACACACTTACACACACATACGAACACATCCAACAAAACAAGAAATGCAGATGTATTGCATACACTTAATGTGCACACTAATACAAGCACAATACAATGAGAGAGGAAAAATATTCAAGAACAGAGGCGGCCATACAGGGGCCTGAAAAATCTAACGCTAAATTTATATATGGAAGAGCTGAGGAGCCACTGAGTCTATATAGGCGATCTGAAGGGCCAGTGGGTATATATAGACGAGCTGAAGGGCCAGTGAGTCTATATAGACGATCTGAAGGGCCACTGAGTCTATATAGACGATCTGAAGGGCCAGTGAATCTATATAGACGAGCTTACGGTCCATTGAGTCTATATAGACGAGCTGAAGGGCCAGTGAGTCTATATAGACGAGCTGAAGGGCCAGTGAGTCTATATAGACGAGCTGAAGGGTCAGTGAGTCTATATAGACGAGTTGAAGGGCCAGTGAGTCTATATAGACGAGCTGAAGGGCCAGTGAGTCTATATAGACGAGCTGAAGGGCCAGTGAATCTATATAGACGAGCTGAAGGGCCAGTGAGTCTATATAGACGAGCTGAAGGGCCAGTGAGTCTATATAGACGAGCTGAAGGGCCAGTGAGTCTATATAGACGAGCTGAAGGGCCAGTGAGTCTATATAGACGAGCTGAAGGGCCAGTGAGTCTATATAGACGAGCTGAAGGGCCAGTGAGTCTATATAGACGAGCTGAAGGGCCAGTGAGTCTATATAGACGAGCTGAAGGGCCAGTGAGTCTATATAGACGAGCTGAAGGGCCAGTGAGTCTATATAGACGAGCTGAAGGGCCAGTGAGTCTATATAGACGAGCTGAAGGGCCAGTGAGTCTATATAGACGAGCTGAAGGGCCAGTGAGTCTATATAGACGAGCTGAAGGGCCAGTGAGTCTATATAGTCGAGCTAAGTAGCCAATGAGTATATATAGACGAGCTGAAGGGTCAGTAAATCTATATAGATGTGCTGAGAGGCATGTGAGCTGAAGCGAGCTGAAGCCCTCGAGGAGGCGAGCTGAAGCCCTCGAGGAGGCGAGCTGAAGCCCTCAAGGAGGCGAGCTGAAGCCCTCAGGGCCAGAGAGACTATTTCTATAGGCGAGCTGAAGCCCTCAGGGCCAGGGAGACTATTTCAATTGGCGAACTGAAGCCCTGATGGCCAGGGAGATTATTTCTATAGGCGAGCTGAAGCCCTCAGGGCCAGGGAGACTATTTCTATAGGCGAGCTGAAGCCCTCAGGGCTAAAGAGACTAAAAAACCGTTAAAAAATCCACGGACTG